>NW_010269992.1:0-36136 GCF_000690775.1 Eurypyga helias
GGGGCGCGCAGCGGTGCCGTCATCCGCCGCACGCCCGCAGCACCACTTCATGGCTTTTGTACTGGGGAGGGGCAGGGGGAGAGGAACTGGGACGTAATTACTCACACTGCGACTTACTACGGTTGTTACACACCTCGCGACTCTCCCCTGAAAGCCAAGGTCCGCAAAGCGCTCTCCCAGCGCTAGGAAGCAGGAGGAAAGCGCCTCACCCCTCCGTAATTTCCCCAGGAGCCCCGTGCCTGCCGGCGTAACGACGCACCGATCCGCGCAACGGTACAGAAATACAACCTAGGGCTGCAATCAAGTTCCAACACAGCTGGAGACGTGACTTTCGGGCATTTTAGGGTGGTGTTTCTCACCACAGAGCCAGCTTTCCGTCACTTGTTCCCAGGGGGAACACCCCGTTCATAACAGTGCCCGCTTCTACCCGTGGAACGCTTCGCCAGGGCCAGGAGATAAAAGAGGGGGGGTCCAGCAAACACGGGGGCACTGCACAGAGGCGCGCCCGCTGCTCCGTGCAGGAGACGGGGCGGCAGTATGACACCCCGCACGGCCCCGGCTTGCTAAAAACCATTTTACAGAGAACAGAGGAGCTGTTTTGTTGGCAGCAGAGATCCGGGACCCATGGGAATGAGGACATGGCAGGTGACAGAGCCGGAAACAGAAGGGTGCAGCCTCCGTGTAACTGCCGGGGGCACGGCTGTGATACCCACCGAGGGGCTTGCTGGGATGCTGTCCCCTTGACGGGACTCTTGAGGAGACAGGGGTGACCGATAACTGCGGGCTGGGCGCTGGTTCATGCTAAAGCCTCTGCTCCACCCGTCGCCCTCGAGCTAAACAGCCTCCAAAGCTCCTGCTGGAACTCAGCAGGGTACCCGGAATGAGAGTGGTAGCCTGACGCGTGCCGTGAGGGAAGACTCCAGCCCAACACGTGAGCCATGCCCCAACGGGGGGTCCCTGGGGCACCTGTGTCACTCCCACTCCCTCCCCCTAAAAGGGTGGGCAGGCAGAGGGTGGAGTGGGGTGTCTGTGGGGGTGCTGCCGGGGCTGCTGCCCTCTCCATAGAGGGAAGCCTTCCATTGTCCTGGGGAATATGTGACCAACAGCTGAATTCCAACCTGTGCCAAAGTCTCCTCATCTCCCGGGCAGTACACAGGAGCCCAAATAATCCCTTTAGGAGGTCACCTACACAGACCCCTGGTCAGAAAAAAAAAACCAAGCCGATTTTTTCTTTAATATCCGAGTTTCCCACCTAGGTCCATCCTCCGAAACCCCATCCCCAAGCTCTGTGTCCCAGCTGACCTGCCTCACAGCCCCCACTTTCCACCCGCGCTGCCCAGCTGCCGCTCTGGGAAGAAGTGACGCACAGAGAGTGGGGGCCAAGCTGCTCCTTAAGAGTTGCCCTCCACTTTCCTTCCGGGGGGACTGCTGGCGGCTGGGGGGTGTAATGCTCCCCCGTAACTCCCTCTCAGCTCTTCAGCACAGATCCGAGTGGTGGGATGTGCACAGGGTGCCCTGCCCCTGCGACACGTGTGCCCTTCACACGCAGCCTCTGGCCTTGCCATCTGTGGGACAGGACGGGAACAGTACTTCCCCATTAATCCAGGAAATAAATGGAATGAGAGCATTGCAGACAATTCCAGTGGCCAGGAAATGCATTTTCTACCAAATAACTCAACCAACCAGGGTTAACGCCACCGGCTGCTGCGCCAAGGAGAGGATTTCTGGGCTGAGCTTCAGGTACATGAAACAGACCCACAGGGTGGCTCCTGCTGCTGATCCGCACTCGGATTTATTCCATGGCAGTACAAGGTGACCTGTTGGAAAGCAAGCTGTAAATGCCCGCCACATCTGAGGGAACGGCCATGTAAGAATCCTTCCTGGCTGTTCGGCACAAAAACTGGAAAAGACCTGAAGTAGGAAACTTAATAGTTGGTTTCAGCCAGTTACGTTACAGCAAGTCCCTCAGATCCAGCGTCCGCATCTGTCTGCAATAACCCTCGGGGAGGTAACGGCACCCGAGACCGCTACGACTGAAAGAGATGAGGAAAACGTTGGCTGCTGTTCGCTTAGCGCGCTTTCTGCCTCGGCCGATGCGCAGGCGGGTATCTGCTCTGGGAAAGTTACGCACTGCTCCTCTGTCACGCAGGCGACAATCAGGGAAAGGAAAACCCTTACAAATAGGGGTCTGCACTGTGACATCCATAAAAACTGACAGCGCTGTGCACGGATACCGCTGCAGAGCTACAGGACCAGCTACAGCCAAAGCACTTGTGCCGGCGCTCTCCCCTACTGCCTTCTGCTGCCGAAACGCAGGTTGTGTGTGGAAATACCTGCTTGTCCCCCAAACCTGGAATTAGTCGTTAAAGCCCCTGACCCTCACCTTTCGCAACACCGTCAGTTGAGAATTTGCCATGATTTTGCCACGTACATTTGCCCAACTTCCTTCACCAAGCCAGCAGCTAGACCCAGCCGGGCAAGTACGCGGTCAGGGCCAGGCAGGTATCCCTACTGCCGCGCCGTTGTGCTCCCGGTTTTGCTTTTCCAACCGTAGTTAAACCGCCTTTGGCAAAGAGACAGAAATCTGCCAGAGGAGCTCAGAGGCACTGCAGAACTGGCCTTCCTGTGAAACGCGCACGTTTCCAGGCTGCGTTCACAGGACTGCTGCTCCGATGGGGGAGAAGGAACCGGTGAACCAGGCGCTCGGCACCGCGCAGGCCCGTCGGCTGCAACGAAAGGCAGCTTTGGGCACAGCAGGGAACATAAGGGGATGTTTTGGCAATTGCAACTCAAACCAGAAGCTCAGAAAGAAAAGAAATGCCCGTTTGTGAAACTGCAAACGGGCTTCCATTGTCAGGAATCCCTGTGCTCGCCCTCCGCTATCCACGACACAGCTAGCCCGGCTCAGCCCGGCTGCCCAGGCAGCCCCCACGCTGGCCTTCACTCTGCCTCGCTTCAGGCAACCTCTGCCTTTCCACGCTACTTAACATATTATATCACACCCACAGTCAACAATTAAAAGAAATAAATAGTTCAAGTTTCGTAAGAAATAAAATGTTAATTTGTTAAAACCCACAATTATTTACATTTTGATTATTCGACGGGCTTGTTTCCAACGCCGGTACTGCTTAACTCCCAGAGAACCAAACAGGCCTCTTGGCAGCTACACCCCAGCACCGCCCCGCCTGGGTCGGAGGTGTGCGCGCATGAATTCAAAGTTCGCCTCAAAGAATTCAAACACGCGAGCCCTACCAGGATCTTATTTTTTCTCCCCTAGGAGTTACTCTCTTACCAGACTTGTTCAGGGATAAATGAACCCCCTTCTCCACCCGAGTGACCCAAGCTGCTCCTGCGTTGACATGGGACATCCACAATCCCGTGCCGGTCTTTGTCCCCCAGGCAGCTTGGCAATTGCGTCCCAACCCGGCAGGACCTTTGCCCGTGTTTCGGATGACCCCCTGCGAGCGGCCCTTCCAGGACCTCATGCCGCCCCTCCGCACCCCCAGCCCCTCCCCAGTGCCTGCCTCTGCCTCCGGCGGGGCTCACGAGGAGTTACGGGAGGGCGCCGGGGAGAGGCAAGGCCTCTCGGACGCATGGTGTTCTTGTGACCATCTATCCCGCTTTGTGGGCCTGCTGGTCATTTTGTTCTGCCGCCACAGACCGCCCGAGTGCCGCTCGGCCCAACACCTCCTTCCAGTAGCTGCCACCATCTTGTTCTTGAAGGGTCTTTCGGACCCTTCAGCTGGGTACTGGGTCTACAGGCCTGGTACCCGCCCCGCAGCTGGTTCGAACACACCCGACGCAGAAGGCGGCTGTTGGCTGAACCAGCCTCCACCCAGGGATCGTCCACGCTTTATTTCCCATCTGCAAGTGAAACAACCAACCCAGGTTTGAAATCTCTTCATACCTTTGTCAAACTGACCCTCAGCCACCAAGATGTGGGTAACTATTGCTTGTTTCTTACTCCTCCCTCCGCTTCCCTGTGATGAGAGGTGGCGCGCTGCCGAGGTGGCGGGATGTGGAGAAGCTTGATGCCGTTTCCAGAGCGCTGGTTGGTGCGGGTTTCACTGCTGGGTCAGTCATCCCACAGATCTCGACTTTAGTAGTACTGAAGCGCATCAACTGAAACACCGTTGTGTCACCTAAGATTGCCATCCGTCGGATGTTGTTTCTTCCCCTTTAAAAGCCTCAATGGACAGGGGCAGAGGCAGATCTTAACGCTGTTTGGTGGGAACGAGGACCGCAAACGCTCGCACGCACGTGGGTGCTGGCACGTCAGGAGCAGGCCGTCAGTGCTGCTGCCCTTACGCCTCCCTTCCCACCTCCCTCTGCCTCAAGGTGCTAAAAACATCCAGAACTCTGGCTGAAAGGTATTTCCAAAGAGGAGCAGGCGGGGGGATGGGGCGGGGGTGTCTACCTAGAAACTGAGGTTGACGAAAGCTGAACTAAGTGCAAGGAGACTGACTCATACTTATTTACATTTTTGACGGAAAGCCCTGCGAGTCATGCACGTTTTGACTTTCCAAGCCTCACGTGCACCGTCTTCTGTGCCAGAGTAATCCTCCTGTTTGAAAAAAGTATTCCGCACTGCGCTGCGAGCCAGAGCAAGACATCTGCCTTCTCCGGTCCCCGGCAGGGCTTGCTCTGCTGTCCTTCACGTGGCAGCAGGGAGAGCTGGTTGCTCTGTCACTGTGTTCTCTGATCCAACGGCCTCTCAGAACTGGTAGACAAAGTTCCAAAGACTTGATTTGCTTCATTTTGGCATTTCCACAGTCATCCTTTACATATAATTACTATTTTTTTTTTTTAAATTTAAAATTATTATTTTGCATTATGCTGGTCACTTCCATATTGCTTCATTCAAAATCCAGAAAACAGTTCAAATGAAATCAGAGCTTAAGTGCAAACTAACCTTCCAGTGAACCGCTACGTGCGTTTTCGCCAGTCCAGTGTCTGTTTTCCAGTTTAAAGGACCCTTCCCACCACCACCCCAGAGAACACCAGCAGACTTCATGACCCATCTCAAGCTCTCCAGTTCTCCACCTTGTCCTCAGTGTTGCCTGACAGCATCCCCAGTTCCCGCCGTGATCGCCAAGGACAAAGAGGGAAGAATTTGTTGGGGTCTTCTTGTCTGTGCAGTCGGCAGGTATAAAACTGGGAGGCAAAGCTTTTTTCTTTTGCATACAACTCTTGGTTTCTTGGCCTGTCTTTTAGCTTCGAAAAGAACATGGTGGAGGCGTGGTTCTGTTACTCTCTTCCCAAAGGGCTGCTGTGTTTGAAGTGTCTGTCACGTTGGCACACATACGGAAATGGTGGTGTCATGTACCAGTGCCCAGCTGGAGTCTCTGCGGTTAGGAATTGGCACAAAATCACGGTGTGGCTCAGAAAAAGGGTTTAGCCGGCTGTGAGAGTCACATCATCTTTTCTTGGAAAGCCACGGCGAAGATCTGAATGATTATGAAAAGCCAGGTTAGCCATTTTCAGTTGCTGGGATAGAAAGTGTTAGAGAAAGAAATTGGATTCTCAATCTCAATTACTATGCTATCACACATGATATAAAAATTGTCCATTTTTCCCCCTAATGGAAACTGCATTGAGATTTCCAGGAATGCTGTACAGCCTCTCGCCACTTCCTGCTGCAACAAACCGCCTCTCTGCGGCTTCCCTACAGAGTCTGGGTTGAATCAGAGCACCAGCTCGACAGCAGGCAACACCGCCACTGGCCTTTACCGGTACTGTCTGGCTTCTCTGACCGTCCGACCCTCCGGATCCGCGGGAAGTGAGAAACGCCAGGTTGTACGTGCCTTCTTTCAGTCTCTTTCCTTCCTTCCTTCCAGGTTCCCGACCCAATCTGCAAACAGCTCCAAGACATTCTTTCACTTGGAAATATCAAAAATGAGTGAACTGGCAAGAAGAGGAAGCTCGTGGGAGAAAGAAAGGGAGGGAGGGAGGGGAGACAGAGAAAAGAAGAGCGAGAGAGAAAGAGTGAGGCAGCTAGGAAGGGGTTGCCTTTCTACTTCCGTAAGACCGCGGTCACTACACCACTGTATTCCGGTGTCTGTAGGGCGGCGGGGGCAGCACAGTGCCGGGCTTCAGGGAGAACTCGGAGAGGTATTCAGGATTCTCTGCCACAATGGGCCGGATCCGTCCATTCTGTTTGTAAAAGTATTTTGTGCTGTACTCTTGCAGGTAGTCCGGGTGCTGGAGGGTGCTTCGCGGGGGCAGGCTGTGATTCCAGTAGTCTGGGTTGTCAAAGGCCTTCTTGGCTTTCTCCGGCAAATTGTTCTTCAGGTACTCAGCGTTTTCCAAGGTGTTTGCAAAAGTGTTGAGGTACAATGGCTCGTTCACGTACTCATCCTCTGCTTTGGGCTGCCCGTTCGGAGCGTTGTGATACTCTGGGTTGTCCACAGCTTGGAGATCTCCATTCTTTCGTCGGGAAACAAATGGGTTCTCTTCCACTGGGTTTAGGTAATCTAAGGGAAAAGGTAAAATAAATCAGCAAAGAGAGGGAGGAGCCCATCCCTGTAGCAAGCACGATGTGTGCGTTGCCTCCAGGCTGTACCAGGAGCGGTACTTGGGCTCACGCATCCTTCCACCCCAGCTACTCATTCCAGCAAACCGCATGCCTGGTTTGATCCCAAACCTCCTCTCAGTCTGGCCCACAGGGCCAAACATGCCGAGTGACTTCTGCCTCTGCTGCTGACCCCCTCGGCAACCTTGGACGTATCCGTTAAACCCTCTGCTCCACAGTCCCTCCGTCCAGAAAGCAGCTCCGCAAAAATCTTAGTTAAGCCTCTCTGCACAAAAGCCGTCCCCAAGGGCTAACTTCTAAGACAGCTTGATTTCTAACAGAACAATTTCCCTGATTAAAAACCTGCCATCCCTGAAGGACACAGGGCCTCAAAGCATTATGGACAAAATGATTCAAATGAGCCCTGGAAAGTGTACAAGAGTCTTACTCCAAAACACAACTTGGAGCAGGTTACAGTGGCTTCAACTCGCTTTCTGTGGATTAACAAAACTGTAGCTGAATTGCAGAAAGGTTTTAAGGCACATGGAGCTTGCATGGAAAAGGGAAGGGAAACATAAAGAGAGCGGCTGTCCGAGGTTAAAAACAGGCTCAGTGAGCTCCCTCCCACGGGAACAGCCAGGAGACCACGGAGCAATGGATTCGCTGGGCGTCCTGTCCAGCCCTGCGCTGGGCAGAACACAAAGCCCACTGGCCGGGGCAGGAAGGAGGCTGCTGACACTGCAAGGGCAAAGGACACGGCTTGGCAGTGGGCTGGGGATGAAAGGAACTGGGGGTGGGACCCTGCAGCAAGACAGTCAAAAGCATCCAGTCCTTTCGAGGCTGGAAACCATCGGCTCAAACCCACTTCTAGTATTCTATTATTCATCGTTATATTATGTTTGGGCTATGCTATGTCGTATCATGTTATTCTGTCTGCCTTTCATCGCACAGGCTAAAGGTTCCCTGCAAAACAGGGTCTCCAAGCCAGTGCCATGAGCGAGGGCCGACCCCTCAGCCTGCCTGTGCCGTGCAGGGATGCTGACCCAAGACCTCCACCTCCAGCAGCGTGGGCTCCGGACACCTGCACACGGAGTGCTGCTCGCCAGGGAACAGGCCCCACAGCCAGAGCGTGGCCGTGCTCCTCACTTCAACTCTGGTTTCATCCAGGAAGGGGACCAAACTATTTTCTTGAGCGAAAGCTCAAGACTTGGCCGCAGAGCTAAACCTTTGCGGAATCCGCCAGGTCAAAGAGGCACGTGCGCCCGCACCAAGCGCACGGCGGAAGCCTTCTTCAGGCAACGACAAGTGAGCAGCGCTTTGATCGGAGTGCCCCAGCTGCCAGAGCGCACAGCATCACGGCCACGCTTCGACATCCCCGCACCGGTGAGACGGGCAGGAGGTGCTCTCCCCCGAGCTGCGCTGCCGCAGCCCCAAGGGCTCAGGGAGCACGGGCGAAGCGTTAGGCTCCCGCAGAACTCGGAGGGTCCCCAGGGTGAACCCGCACGTGAAGATACGTGTGGGCTCACACTGAAGCGATCTCGCAGCATCAGATCTTCTCCAGTAGGGCCCCGAGTGCCCTACTCCTGACCCATTGCTACTGCCGTGGGTCAAGCCCCAGGACTCCCTCCCTTTTCACAGGTAACATAAAAGTTAGTGGCTTCCAACTTCTGAAGCAAACCTGGCAGTTACTTGGCATTTACATTTGCATTAATTAATTTCTTTAAAGTGAATGCAAAGGTTTGAGAGCAAATTACTAAGAGGCACATCCCCTTACATCTAAATGACTGCATCACTAATTAAAAAGGAAGACACCGAGGATGGCAAAACGGGAAGCGTAGCACTCGGAGCTGGCAGAGGTCTGGGCACACTTCACCTTGCAGTGATGGTCTCTCTGAAGCACACCTTGACCTTCCAACCCTGAACTTCTTCTGGCTATAAAATGCCAACGGTGTGTGTTGGCTCTGTGATATGGTCGACATGACATTTACCAAGCACAACGCCAGGAAGATAAAGAGGATCAATAAACAAAGCGAAGCAGAGACTACGGCTGGCCAAAGGTAGAATCCTTTCTTGGAAAGAGCTGAGGATTTATGTTTGGATAAGGAGGAGGTTTGGGTTTTTTCATTCCTCTCTCTTGTTAATTCCCAGAAAGACAAGTTAAAGGGGGAATTACCAAACTTTACATTTTGGCACACTGGAGTTTTCTAAGTAGCAAATTAAAACGAATCCCCACGCAAAGAAATATTAACCAAGTCAGAATGTTTCAACCTCGCTGCATTATTCAATAAAGCCATTTTTGGTGAAAAGCTGCTGTTGTCAAAAAAAGAGAGAAGACAGCTTACAGCAGGAGCTGCTCCGGAAAGACAATTTTTTACCTGTTTTAGGTTTGTCTCGCATCGGCGTCATGTACCCGTCCTCATCCAGCTCTCCCCGGACGACCCGCTCGGGCATGAAGACGGTGGGATCGGCGCTGTACCTCTGGGTGCTGCTGTCCTCTTTTGCCAGGGTTGCCACTTGCTTTCGCAGTGTGCCGTTACAGCAAGTATCCTCAAAGATCTCTGCGGTGGCCCCTTGGGCAGCGGGGGCTTCTGGTATTATGCAGCCGGGAGCTCTGTACGGCATCGGCACTTCCGCAGCGTAGCCACCGTCTCTATACACAAACTGGTTCTGGTGACAAAGGAAAGGCAGGATGAGAAAGGAGGCTCCAAAGGGAGGGGAAGTTCAACAGCAAGTCACCTCTGCGGCTCCTGTGCCTTTCCTGCCAGACTTGCTCATGGATGCGTTTCACCGGGCAGGTGAAGCCTTGTCCACCCTGCAGACTACCGCGTTTCCAGTGCTGCGCGATCGGCAGCAGCACAGGCTCTCTCGTGGAGCGGGGAAGCATCCGTCAGCCCGGCGGTGCTGAGCTGGCTTCCCCTCCCAGCGAGGGAAGCAATCTGGCTGCTCAGGGCTGGAAACGAGGCAGGAAAACTTGCCTAGACGCGTGGAGGTTGGACATACACGGCCACAGGAGGCAAACACGGTATCTCCTCTTCTGCTGCTCTGGCAACCTCCTGATTTCTGAACAAAACCCTTAAGCCTCGTGTTCCACAAAGGGGACTGGGGACAGAGGACACTGTCCTCGCTGAGCTCTGTCTATCCCTGGGGGGGGTGACTTTCAGGGTGTCCCGCAGTGACAATCACACGGTCACCCCGACACTTGCAGTTCCATCAGGCAGTGCGTTTCAGGCTGGTGAACTGTGTTCGGATTGGTACCTCGACTCAGTGGCTCAGCTCAACCTACCATTTTGCTTGTCAGGAGGGGTGTGCTAGGACATTTTGACATCATGACCTATAAATAGGAAGGAAAAATGTACAGATTCATCCGAGCCTGTTACCTAAATGTGTTTTTAAGAACAGCTGGCAGAACCTGGGGTGTTGGTCCATAGAGCTTGCACACGAATCCAGGCTGAGTGTAGAGATCCTGATTATTTGATTGCTAACATACCCACTTCAGTAGCTTTTGGGCCATTTATGTAGGAAAAAGGGGTTTGAAACAAAATATGTAGTGAAGGAAGGAGGAAAACCTGAAGGATGAAGGTTGAATGTGAAATACTTACTCCTGACATAGGGGTGTAGGCAGGAGGAGGGCTGTGTCCAATTTCACTCTAATAGGAAAGAAAAATGGAATGATGGATACGTAGTAAGAGGTCACATGAATGAAACAAGTCACATGAGCTGTATGAGCTAATGGGGAGAAACATGCACATCAGTTAGATTTCCTAACTGAATCCAAAATTGAAAGAATTCAATGAAGGCAAGCGCCTCACCAATGTCAACAAGTTGTGTGCCTCACCGGCCTTAAGGGGGGAGGGCTACTGAGCTCCTCTACGTCCTGCAGACGCCTTGTGTCTGGTTTTTGGAAAGGCAGATCGCACAGAAAGAATGACAGACGGTGCACTCCAGAGGAAATACAGGGCAGGAGAAGTGCAGAAAGCATCTAACTCCAAGCCAAGGCTTCCATTCCCAGGGACAAAGCAGGAGAGGGATAACCAGGAGGGCAGGAGGGTGCGGGGTTGTCATCAGACTGTCACAGTTAGCTTAAGTGTCACAGGAAAAACAGTCCCTGTTGGGCTGTGGCAAACCCAAATAGCATGGCAGCTACTGGAATTCAAGACTCCAGCGTGCCACGGTCCTGCCCCCAACATATACCGCCCTTCTAAAGTTACCTCGGCATCCCAGGCTCAGGGCTTTTACCGAGGTCTAGAGCCCATACATCAAAGTATCCATGCAGGGATCTTCATTTCGACGTTCATTTCCGGAACCCTCTTACACTGAACTGCTGTAGCACCAGCAGCACAGCAGCTGCATTTATACTTCTCACTGCTACTCAAAACCGGTCTGTTTCCCATGGAGGAAATTAAAATAAAACACAAACCCCTTTACTTTTCATGTGTTTTTCTACTGCCAAAGCATTATCTTTGAGATTACAAAGTTCAGTTCTTCACAATTACTTTCTTTCCCATTTTGCTTCAACAGCTTGATCGTATCTCCCTTACGTCCAGGTTGGGGGAAAGAAAAAGTCAGGGTTTGAAAAACGCAGGTCTAAACTTGAGATAAATTAGAAGGAAAAACCCACCGCCTCAGGAAAGAAGTCTGACCTCCCTGAGCCCACTCCGCTTTAGAAGACACCGCATTCATCAAAAGCTGTTTCAATAGCATATCCATACCAAAACACCCCAAATTCCAGACAACACGCATCCTCGCACAGTAAGGACGGACACCCTACAGTCGGTCTTTCCCTTACAAACTTTTTGCCAAACATCCGGATGGAGATGATGGTCACCATCAAATATCTCACTTTATCAAGGAATGTTTTGTGTTTAACCAAAACACCTGCAGCAGGAAAAACCTTGAGCCCAAACTTAAACACCTGTAAAATGCATGTCTGAAGGTCCAAAAATAAGTCCATTTCCTTCCATCTGAAATATCCCCGCAGCAATTTTGTTACTCAGGTCCCGCACCCCGCGTTGAGGTCTAAGTGTGGTGATGAGCCATGGGTAGAGCTACGCTGTTCTCCATCCCCAGGAAGATTCTTCCTTATTTACCCAAGTTATGACTTAAAAAAGCCTCGAGGTTGCAAATTACAGAAGCGCGGGAAAACCTTTTGTAAGCGGAATTGTCTATCTGCACCACCCGTTTGCAAGGTTTGGGCAGGAATCTGTAGACGTTTTTCCCCAGGGAAACTAGGCGCTGGAAGGAAACACAGGAGAGGATCTACCCCACGGTTTCAGTGACTCCCTGCCAGTGAGGGAAGGAGGAGGAAGTGGCAGTCTGGGCAGGCTGCAAAGGAGTCGAGGTTTGCAAGGAAAGTGGTGCTGGAGGAGCTGGCGGCAAGCATGGCCAGGAGCCAGGGAATGGTGGCTTGGGAAGGCCCAGAGGAAAACGGCAGTAAGCGAACTGCGAGCTTCAGGGGGGAGAAAGGGCTGGCACGTTGCAGGAGGCTGAGCAGGAAGGGAGAGATGGCAATAAGACGTCAGTGTGCCAGGGAGCAATGGGAAGCACAAGGACAACAGGTAGGCTGAAAGCACGGCAACAGCAGCTTCTCTAGAGGCTGGAGCTGAACTCGAATCCCCTCTGCTCTCAGGAAATCGGGCTGGAACCAAATGGCCAAATGCCGTGGGTTCATCTGGTGCGGAGGGAGCCAAGCAGCCAGCCCACCCTGGACAAGTGGCAGAGCTCTGCCGGGGGCTCAGCTCCGGGGGCTCAGTGCACAGGGCTGTGCCCCTCCGCCGGGACATGCTTAGGTGATTAGCAACTTTGAAAACATCTGCTCTAGGACGGCCACATCCCCTACCCGTGGGCCTGCTCTGCTTCCCCCTCAGCACAGGAGGCCAAGGCCACCGTCCCATCTTTAGATCTTCCTGGCCGTGACCCTAATGTCTAAATACACCCTACGCAACTGCAACGACATAACAGCAGGCCCTCCTGGGCCCGGCCCCAAGCCACCAGGAGATAATGGACAAGCATTCATGCATTCGTCGCTAGTTTTGCTGACAAGATCCTTCCCAGTGACCTGCCACGGGAACAGGATTTTGTTCATGCCTCCCCTTGAGCTCTGCACTGAACACAGACATCTTGCAACACCCTTAACACAGCACCTTACAGCTTGGCTCTTCTCCAAACCACTGCTGCCTGCACACTTCTTTACTGGTTTTCCCTGTGAGTTAATACCCTGTGGCCACTGTTCCAGAAAAAGGAGGCAAAGAAAACAGCTGTGGTGCCAATTAGCAGGGCTGAAAATGTGATATAATTGTTTAAATGCCTTTAAATTGCCTGCTGGTTGCAATGTGATGTCATCATTTTGTAGGTTTCCAAGTACTGAAAGCTCCAGACAACGCTTACTTGTCAAGACTGTGAGCAGAAAACATGTTTGGACCTTACCATGTAAAATCTAGAGAGCTTCGTTTCTGTATTTTATCCTATTTACTTTTCTGATTATATTTTGGTGGTTGTTGGTTTTGCATCTTAAATATTACCTTGAAAAAACAGACCTGATGGTCCTTTACTGGGAAGATCTAGGGTTTTGAATGTCTGATGCTGAAATTATGACCTGATTGATGAAGATCCCTAGCTCGTTGGGATGGACGGCGACTTCAGAGCCTGGCTGCTCAAAGACCTCACTGCATAAACCTATTGAAAAAGTCTCAACTTGTATACCAGAAAGAAAAAGATTAATCAATAATCACCCCCTTTTGACAGCGTAATATCCATTAGCTCTGGAGGGCACACATCCGGCGACGTTTACACTCTACGCATCCTCCAGAAGGAGCCAAGCCCTTTGAACTGCCCGTGAGCAGCCCTAACCAGAAATGCCCGAGATCTCATTCTTCACACCACACAACTGAATTTTAGGCACGAAGATGAGATCAGGGAGAAAAGATAAAAAACAAGCGAATGTCCCCTAAAGCCTTTTTAGAGGCCCTTTGGTATTAACTACCAGTGACATATCAGCTATTATAGCCACTAACATTTGTGTAAAATGAGCCTTGATAAAAGAGAGGTAAATAACACTTTTGTGAATATTGGCTTGTGTTATTGCTTTCTATTCATTAATTTCATTTTCCAATTCCTTGCTTCTAAAATCTCCCAGAGGTAAATATCTCCTCCTTTATAGCAGGGACATAATATTTTCTGGCTGCATGTTAAACTGTAATGAAATCAAAGCCTTGTTGGGTGCCGCCGCTCGCATTTATGTCGTCGTGTGAATACGCCTCTGCCTTGTCTCTTTTCATCTGAGCCTGCAGCAGGGCACCCAGAGCTCTGTTCTGCCCCCTGCCTGCGCGACAGCCCATCCCACAGCAGCCCTGCGGTGTGGGGCATCCTGGAGGATGCCTACGGCTGCCTGCGCCCACGGCAGGTTGCAGGTGGAGGAAATGCTGAAGGGACTGGGCGATGCGATGCTGCTGTGGGACTGTGGGTGGTACAGGACCATCACCAAACACAAAGAAAACACAACTTTCATTGGCAGCATGTTTGCTCGCTAGCACAGCCTCCCTACGGCCGCAGAGCTGGCTTTCCCTGTCACCCACCAAAACATGCCCACACATACGATACAGTTAATAATTATTACTGTTTCTTGTCCTTAAGCAGCCTGCTAAGCTCATGGGACTGAAACACTTTTCTTTATACACACACACATTTGAACCCACTCTGATACTGCTCCTATCCACAGGAAAACCCAATTCCCTTTCCCTCTCCTCCTCGTACGTGACAAGCCCCAAACCACAAAGGTCCCACCTTCTCGCTGGGATGCACCTCACACCTCCTGTTCAGGGCCGTCTCATGGGCAATGCTTCAGGCACCTCAGGGATAGCTGTTTCGATCAACACTTCTTTGCACCAGTTCAGTCCGGGGCTGTGTGCCCCCCGAAATAACTCACTTTGCCCCCGCCAGAAACTGGTAACCTGATTTGAAACCAAGTCAGTGTCCGGGCTTGACCCACCAAACCACAGCTCCTAACATTCCAGGCTGAGCAGATCCTGCTGGAAGCACCAAGATTTCAGCAGTTCTCTGGGAAGGAGGACAGCTGATTGATGTGAGCGGATCCGAATAATATGTTTGGGATGCTCTGATGGAGCTGCAGGCAGAGCAGACAACACAGAGCTGCCCCACCAGCCCCGAGCAAACTCCAGCTATGTTTCAAGGGAGCAGCCTGGTATTTACAACTGATCTGAACTGAAATTCAAACAGCAAAGACCGCCCCAGGAGAGCAGCCACCTCTGCTCTGCTCAGGAGCAGTCCTGCTTCCCTCTGACCCCAGAGCTAACAGCCTCCTCTGCCCTGCTGCAGAGCGCCCACAGCAAACACGTCGGAGACGAAAGTCAGAGGAAAGAAGAAAGGAGTACCACGAGGTCGCTGGGAAATGCTAAATAGAAACAAAATGCTGTTTGGATAGCGGTAGCTGGAAGGCTTTGCAGGCCTCTGGAGATATCTGGGCCTAGCCCCTGCACGGAGCAGGGCCATATGGAAGGGTAAAGGATTAGACGCCTCCCTGGGCTGTTTCAGCTGAGGCATATGGGTCCCTACTGCTTGCAGGACCTGACGCTGGCATTCCTCATGCTCCCTCTTCTGTTCAGCCGGGGCTCCTGGCCCTAGTGAGGACAGCTCCCTTCCCAATGGGCACTTCCCCGGAGGCCTATGAAGAAAAGCTCCCGTTAGCATCACTGCCAGGTGTCACGGCTCGGCGCTGGGTACGGGTCGTTGCCGGCACCCTGCATCAGTTCAGCACACAGGAACACCATCCCAGCACGCTGGAGGTGTCCGTCCTCTGGAACTGGTTTGGGATACGTGCGTGTGTCCCTTACGTCACCTGTTTCAGGTGCTCAAACAGCGATGTGGCTGAAACAGAACCTGAGCGAACGTAGCAAAACGTTTGTGCGTTTCTGCAGTGAAAGGAAAGAGGAGCCTATTACTCAACCACACCAACAGAAGGTAGGAGTAACATACACCAGTTGTGGACAGTAGCTATGCAACGATTTACAACGCCCTCCGTTCAGCGGCCATAAAGTTCCACTGGGGATCGATGCATTTCTGTTGGGAACGATGAAGTCCCCATCCCTTTTCCAGCGTTACCCTCCCTCAGAATGTGTGTGAGCTTCTTCATGTCGATGGGCACGTACAGACAAGAGCGTGAGCACCATCCTGCGTTAAAGTGTCTGCTCCAGGCTTTGGTGGCTGCACAGTCAAGACACAAAACATCTGCTTTAGACCAGTGAGGGGATAAAAGAAATAGAAGGAACAAGGAAGCAGCCTTTTCTGCACCTCAGTGTTTTCTGGTGGCGGTTTGTCAGAAGAGAGGTAAGACGTGCAGGCAGCCTGAGCTCCAGCTCAGCGCTCCTGGGCTGCCTGCATCACCCGGCTGTGCCAGATCTGGCCCTGGCAGGACGGCGGGTTTAAGCCAACCCTGAACTTGTTCAGCGTCAGTCTAGATGTCTCACTGCTGAAACGGGGTTCAGGCCCGCACCAACTTTCTTCCTAACTTCATTTAGACCTACTATCGCGCAATTTTCTCCCCTAACACCTGTTTTCAGACTCTTAAACTTTTCTAGAGCAGTCCATATGCAGTGGGATGCCCAAATCTGAATACAGCCTTCTGGGAGTAATTTAGTAATTGGACTGTGGGCAGTAAATGGCACACACCACAAACAAAACACGCCTAACAACCTTGGCATGCTGGGATAGGCAACGACGTACCTAAACATTGCGCAGGGTATCTCCTGTGCTGTCACCAGAAGCACCAGACACACCGTGTATTTTCAGTCTAATACTTCACCAAGCAGAGGAGTCAAAGATTACAAGACTACCAGTGAAAATATCCTGTTGAGAGATGCATGATGTGGCCAAGAAACTCAATATCCAGGCATACTGACAGGGAAATGTAGGTGACATGGTTTTCCATAGACTCATCTCCTATACCCGGGTTGGGAATAAAACAATCCTCCTGCTGTATAGCATCAAAAACTCTCCCTGGAAACCCTCCTGTCCTCCAGACCTCAGAAACCTTCGTCCTTCCAACATCAGAACGGCTGGCAAACAGACTTCAGCTGGCACAACGTGGGATTTGATCTAAGCATGACACAAGAATGAAGATGCAAGAGCTCCTTTTCCCTATTATTTTGTATTAATGCCCTGTGAATGTCAGAGAGGAGAGCAGGAGGAGAGGCAGCTTGCATGTGTCTATCTTTCCCTTTCAATCTCTTTTACTCCCATATCAATTCCTGTCACCCATGACTAGCTTTCTGTCACTCCTTTTTTAATACACTCTCCATGACGTTTTCTTCAGTAAATGGCACCTTCTAGCACTGGGACAATTCCCTGCAGTTTGGAAGAGACAACATACTGTTTCCTAGCCGCTCTAACGATTCGCTGGGGGAGAGAAGGGTCAAGGCGCTGCTCCAGCTCGCATTCTGCAGCATCTGTCCAAAACACAGGAGCAGCAGCAGCTCCTGTTCTGTACAAACCTCGAGCTGCAAGCTCCCAAACACGGAAACGATGGGGGAATGGGACCAACACCACAACACGGTCGTGATTTCTGATTGCGACGTGGCAGACAAGAAAAAAAAAACAGGCACAAAAGAAAGTTGATGAGCAAGAGTGGGAGCAGCAGCCCCCTCCTCTGCCGCATGCTGCACTGCCATCTTCCCCGGTCTGTTTTATACAGTAATCAAAGGATATTCTGAGCCTCTCAAAATGCCATCAACCCTCATTGAGAATGAAATAGAGCACATCTCCACTGAAGCCTTTACAGCAGTAATCATTACAGCATGCTGGCCTGAACAGGGAGCTCTTACAGACAAAGATGGGTTTTAAAAATAAAATAAAAAAGCCTTCCTAAAATCTGAATAGAAACTTGATGATAATCTCCCAATTTTATTATGCAAGGGGGAAAAGAAACCCATAATTGTGCACTCTTGGTCTCTTATAGCAAAGAATAGGCTTCTTGATGAAATGCTGAGTTGATTTAGAGCAGGGCTGAGGTTCTGGTGGCAATAACACGCTAAAAGAAATAACCATCCAGCTGATTTGGATAAAATAATCATTTTTTAACATTCTAAATCTAAACTTCATCTGTGCCTCCTCCCACTTCTCCCCACCGCATCTTTTGGAGAGTCTTTTTATAGCTTTGAGAATTCTTTTCCCTCCCCTACCACAGCATTTAATGAGACAAACTCTTTACTCTGGCTAACAAAGGGCATTTTCGGCTGCGTGGATATTTATCCCCCTTGCATGTGTGTTTAGAAAGTACAGTATTGGGCCCGGATGCTCCTTGCGCTGGAAGCATGACCACGGGATCCCGCTGCCGTGGGCACTGTGGACTCACGAGCCCCCGCCGGTGCGGGCAGACAGATGTTTAAATGACAACTGCTTGGAGCCCTGCCAGGTGCATTTCCAAATCACTGCCCCTTGTCTTTTCAGGTGTTTTATTATTTTAGGAAAATCACAAATAGGCTTCCTCCAAAATGGGCATTTTTCACTAACAATTTCTGTTTCAAATCTAGTCAACTGAAGGAAAATTTTCTCCCAGCTCTCATAATTATTTCCTGACTCTTAGTCCACTTTTCCATCTACTGAATTATGTAGAGTTGTTTAGCTTGCTGTTTTCCAAGAATGCCTCATCAGTGCAGTGTAGAAATATTTATTACTTACTCTCTTTATATCTATTGACTTTTTTTCTCTGCAGGAGAGAAAATAAAATGGATCAGCTGTGAGCTCTCTTGACTGTTAACACAGCCAGCAGCTATTCATGGATTAAGCAGATGCTGCCTGATTTTAAACCAGTTTATATGAAAGCTCAATAAATTTACATGTCAAGGTGTGAAGCAATATACGACTACGGTCTCTTCCGCCGATTCCACCGAGCGTTGACCTGCAGTAGGTCTCACCAGGAAGTACTGTGAGCTGGTGATTTGTTATTAAATATATATTAAAGCTGTAGAAACCAAAATGCCATCCAACACTTTTGGGAGGTCTGACTCTAAATCTATATGCCCGAATTCAGGCGCCTGAATATGGCAGCAAACAGCTAACGCATAAAAAAATTCCTGGTTTAAGGCCTATGACCTGCAAAACCATGGGGCAAGAAGTCGGTCCTGAGAATCTACTGAGGCTGAGGAGGGCTTACACCTTGAGAAACCCCACCGATTTCAGCTGGCCTGGTTGCAAAGCAAGAGACTGATCGCCACAAAGCACTTTCAAAGAATTCTCTGTGAAGAGCCCGGCATCATCTATTCTGTTTGAGTCCTCCAAATGAATTTTCTCCCTTTTTCCTCTGGCAAACTTGGCACATTTTAAAAAGGCATTTAAATAGTCACATTCTAAATATATGTATTTTGTCAGCAGCTTTCCTTTTTCATGTAAATTATTAAGACTGAAATACATTTTCATCTGATATATTTTGCATGTTTATTCTTACTATTCATTCACCCCAAGCAATGAAATTTGGCTGACTCTAGTATCAGTCTGGGTTCACCTCCTGCTTTTCATGGTCAAAGACGGCCTCGTGCTATCCACGTTTCCAACAAAGACTAGAAAGACACACGGAAGAATTTCCCAGAAGGTAAAATATTTGTGATGGCTGACTAGACACCACCAAAATGCTGAGAAATGCTGAGCCACTGAGGAGAGCTGCTTAGCGTAAAAGGCAGAGCAGAGCAGACAGGAGCCTCCTACCACCAGGATGTCATTAAACCTTAGGGAAGCAGAAAATGGGAATTTGAGATCTTGAGTGAGAGCTTGGTGGGACTAAATTACCCTAAAGGTTTGATGGCACCGACTGCAGTATCTGGTATGCCGCTGCCTAGACTCGACTCGGAAAATCCACAAAATGTAGTATTGAATGGAAAACGTACAGAATGGATTCTTATAAACTTCCTTAACTAATCAAGCAGCTGCTCAAGAAGCAAGAGAGCTAATATAGAGTTAGTGTCAGCGTAGTCTTCTGAAATGTTATGAAACCCTTTGACACAATGTCTAGTTACTTTACACATTCTGCTGTTCCAGTATCCGAGGTTTCAGGGCAACACTTGCATAGGGAAGTGACAGAGTCTAGTAGAAAGGCAAAAAGAAATGACTACTAAGATTCTCAGGGAGTTTTGGATCATATTTTAAGGAGAAGGAATTAAAGAAATGGGATAGAAATAAATAAAGAAGTCCACAACCTGACAGACTGCAGTAACAAGCATCACATTCAAGGACATTTTTGGTCATAATATCTTTGGGAAGATATTGCAGAAGCAGAGGGGTGGTAAACACCGCAAACAAACCACAAAGGAGGTATCAGTCTTGTCCTTTAACAACAGGGACATACAGATGGTACTGTCCTACTCAGCCCTGTAAGCAGAAGAGATTTCTGCGAGCTGGCAGCTCCTAGCACAAACGAGGGTGCATGGCGGACAGTAACGGGATTCAAACCCTGCCAAAGAGTCGGCGTGAAGCCCCTGGTGCGACTTTGCTACTCGGTGATGTATTTTCCATCCCACCTGATACAATCAAGACAATCTTTCAGGAAGACAAATGGCCCCATCGAGCCTTGATATCTCTCAAACACTTTACCTATTGACTTTAAGAGGAAGTTGTTTTACTTCCCTCAGCCCCACATGTCCAGGAGAAAGCTGGAAAATAGCTGGAGAGCTTGGGCAGGAATGGTTAACTGGCCTTTCTTACCACAAGAAGAAATAGGGCCCTGGAAGGCACCAACTGCTCCTAAAGCCCTGGGCACAAGGAGAATCATGGACAAATCAACGACTCCCTCCTGCTGCCTTCTTTGCTGAGAGGAAAGGATGCTATAACCAACTGTTAGGTGTCCCACCTGCAACAGCAGTACCTCTCCTACCAGCTCAGCAGTGCTGGCACACTGGGAAGTGCCCCTCCAAGGCCTGACTGCCCTCCAAAACCCGTCCTGCCAGCTCTAACTGAAGACAGCGGTACGTACAGTCTCCCACCTTCCAAGTCTGCCGTATTTCAGTATGTAAAGGAGGTTGTATTAGACCTCAGATCCGATCTTCTACCTCTGGAGCGCTGCAGATGTCTAGGAAATTCAGCCTTGTTACTTACAAGGCTAACAAAGGTCACTTAATTCCAGAAGCGATCCCACTGGGTGAATAGTTCCCATTGCCCATGATAAGCTGCGGAAGGAAAGATGCCATGCGCCACACGGATGTGAAACACATCTGAAAATCACTAACGACCGTCTCCTTTGTAATCCTGTCACCTGAAAATGCCTACCTTTCAAATTTAGAAACCAGAATAAATGAATCATAAAGAGAGCCTCTTGCCTGGTTTCTCTCTGGGATAATCTTTTCACACGCAGATGTGTACAGACATTCGGCCACGGAGCACTGCCAGACCCAGTGCCGCACCGGGACTGCTGCACCGGCACAGCAGGCACCACCCAGGGAGCTCAAAACTGGCTTTTGGTGTACCAGAGCCTGCTTCAGCCACGCTAAACAGTCTCCCCGGGCACAGGAATTAGACACCTCTGAAAAAAACAGCTTGATATTTAATTGCAGGGTTGGCAGGAGTTTCCGTGATACACAGCATATGGAATAAAATTACAGGGACAGTATCGGTGAGTAATAAAGAGTATAGACGGTTTTCAGTAGGAATTAGGCAAGGATTTAGAGCAAAAAGCATCGTGGGGTACATAGAGTGCTGTCTGCATTAGTATTATCTCTGTGCACACAGGACGGTACTCGTTACAAATACCTGAATGAATCATCTAATGGCTGCGAATGTAGGACACGCAAGCTCTAGCTGGGGTCCTGTGCTCATGGAAACACTGCCAAGGATTCAGCTTATCTCTCAGAAGCACAGAGCTTCTAAAACTCCGTATTTCCAGAGTATCTCTAGACGATGGAAAATAAAAGCTGGAAAAAGCTGAAGAGCTGAAATTGCCACTGAAGAGTTTCAGATGCAATGGAAGAATTCAATTTAGCTTAGGATGCTAATTTTTATTTAAAAGCTGCATCAGTCTTGGGATGGACTTTGTAACAGGGGGCACTATTACGGGTTAAGGTGTGGGTGTGTGCAGGCTCCCGGCAGTAACGGTCCCAAAGACGTGCTAGTATGAAGCCAGTGTGGGTGTGATGGAAATGCTGAAGCTTCAGCATATGTAAAAATATTCAGTATTTACCTTCAGTAAATCTCAGAAATCCCTGGAGAAGGAAAAATGTGACACTACCCAGGGAGCTGGAAACCCCCTGGAAGGTTTCCCGCTCCCCAGTCTTCAGCCTACAGCTCTGTGCTACCAGTTCATATCCAAACAGCTTTTGTCTTGACATGGAGGGAGAAGGCAGGCAGCGTTTTACAGGCACCTCACCCAGTGGTGCCTCTCCCAGGCAACAAGCTGCAAGGATTTGGGACCGAGATGACCCTAGGGAAACTTCAGAGCTTCCCTTAGAAAGTAAACGTAACGCCCTGACTTCAAAGCCTCGGTGCAAGGAGGCTCACGATCTCCCTGCTTTCTTCCTGCAAACTTTTGTCCCCAGCAGAGCTGTGCCGCTGGAACCCTCAGCTGAAGCCACCAGTGCAACACGCCCAGAGAAGAGCACAATACTCTGCCATCACAGAACCGCCCCTTTCTTCACCAAAACCATCATCAGAACAACTACGGCGGGAAATACAGTATTTTTCATGCTTCTGATCTCTGAAAATGACACAAAGATCGTGTAGCTCTTGTCTGCGTGTCTGCCTTCACCAAACTGCCTGGCAAACTCCCCGTAAAATTTGATTTGCCAGACACAGTGAACAGAGCTCCCTAAGCTGTATCAATTCATTTGGCATCTACAGCTGTGGCAGCATCAGAACGAGTTTGTGTAATATTAATATTCGCTACAGCAAACAAGCAGAAATCACAAACTGTGCAAAGGAAACACAGACAGAAGCAGACGAGTGCAGATAGAGAGCTCCGACAGCATTTCAATTCTGTGTGATTCTTGTAGCTGACACCCATCTGCACTGAGCCGTGCACAGCACATGCACTATTCCCTTAAAGGAGCAACCGGGTATTTTGCTTTAAATCAACACAAATCTTCACTGGAAGAACAGTTCATGTACCAAGAACCTGAGTGCTTCAGAAAAACACCAAAGTATGTGGCTTTCTGCACAGGAGGAGACAAATGTACTACATCCAGAAAGAAACCCCCTCTGCAAAGGAAACCGGGAGTGCTAAGATGCTACGGGGCTTTCAACCTGGCCCCTCCAGCAGTCCAGGCACAGCAGAACTCGCGGGATCTGGGGAGATGCAGAATGGTTGGCCAGCAAAGCTGAGGCTGGAGCTAATCCGAGACGCTGGACAAGTGTCAGTATTCCACTGGTAACGCTATCAGCGGTCAGGAGTCAGTCTCCAGTGCTATTATAAATCAGCTGGTCGTTCAATGCCAACCTTTTTGCCCAAGTTTTCTTTTGGCCTTAAAAATGACCCCTCCATAGTACTCCAGCAAAGAAAACCGCTATAAAGATGGAGGGGGTGCAAAAATAACAGAGGCGGGTGCAAGCTTTCTGTCCACCAGCTGCCCCCTCTGAGGTCACCTGGGCCAGAAAACTTGGCGCAGAATCGGAGAACTATTGGCAAAGGGCAATTCCAGATTTGTTTAAGTGTTAGATTGCAGTAGGATGCCAGAGAAACATTCCCAGCAGTAGGAGTTGCTGAGGAAAGGATACAGTCTCGGTACTGTCGTTAACTTGAATTGCAAAGCAAAGCTCCCACTGAGTTTAGTGGTACAAGATCACAGTCTCAAACCAAGATGGGAAATTGTAAGCTCTGGAGAGGAGACGTCACATCAAGAATGTGATGGAGCCTCTCTGTGGGGCAAAAAGAAAGGCCTGGGGTCTCTCTTCTGCAGCCCTGCTGACTTTAAGGGGATTGTAGGTCTGCAAGCAGCTGCAACAGTGGGGTTTGAAGTTGGGCAAAGGCTGTCTGAAAGTTACTTCAATTTTCATATAATATTATTAATAATAAAAATATAATGATAATTATAATGATGATTATAAAATATGCTTGTTTTGCCTTCTGTGAATATCCCAGTGAGCATGTTGGCTGCCCAAACAGCACATTTTAAACAACTCTTTCAGAATAATTACTCTAGGTTTTTTTTTAGAATTAATCCCCTCAGCTCTAGTGGACTCCTCTGCTCGGCTGGCCCTACAGACAGAGGGCAAAAGGAACCGCTGAAAAGGCAAGTATGTTTTCCTACTTTCCTATCTTTTCCCCTTTAAATGTGCCCCAGTGTTTCCAGGAAATACGGGAGTGGGATGGATAAAGCAAACCTTACGGGTCTGAGTGCGCTCTCAGCCCTGTGTTGGTGCGAACGGCAGTACTCCACCCTAAAACTAAGCCCGTGTGCCAGCGAGCACCTTTCAAGGTGACTACTGTCACTTCCTTCTTTCCTCAGCAGTTGGCAGAAAAGGAAACAGAACCTCTCCAGAGACAGCCAGGAGTAAAGCTGACTGGTTTCAGATCAGCATCAACAGTAAAAATTAACTCTTGTTGCCATAAAGAGGAAGTTTCCTGTTGATCGCTAGATCGTGCATCATCCCCTCATGTGTCATCCCCCCCTTCCCTGCCTTTCAGTGATGCAGGAAAATGCTTTGTGCATCCAGCTGGCATCCAGTGGGACTACAGCCCAGCCTCTTGCAAAGACCTCTCTACTCTCCTCGCCTCTAAAAACAGGAGCAATTTCCTTCTGAGTTGATGGGATATTACTTAAGGTTGACTTTTGGCTTCCTTACTCCAGAAGAGCACTGCTTTGCTCAGGAGAGGCGACGGAACTTCCCGCAGCGCATGGTCAGAGCGTGAACACTGACCCGGCTGACTCAGCTTACCTCTCCCCCACCCTCACACGGTGCCATCAGCTCAGACCAGGGTATGAATCTGGCACTACCCCGGCTAAGGACCAACGTCCAAAAGGTTTCTAAAGCGTGAGGAATAAACACCAACATCTCAGTGAGACCCCGCATAGGATTTAAAATGTGACTTTGCACTACAAGGAGCATGGAGAGGAAACAAACAGAGAGGTCCCCAATTACTAAATACATCCGATGCTTGTGCGAATGTCCTCACATGAGTGATGTGTTGCACCACCTCTCGGTTTTGTGAGCAGGGGTGGCCCCCCAGCCTGTTAAAAGGACGGAGCCAAGCGCAGGAACAGGCAGAGGTCAGAGCTGCGGGCAGGGAGCTCAGGAGTGGAAATGAATTCCGGAAACCTGAACTCAGGGCCCCAGCTGCAGCAGAGCTCCTGTGGCACTGAGGCATTTAGGACAAGATCCAATTCACCAGAGCTCACACACCAGGTCCAGGACTGCTCTGGAGTCGTCGACAATCAGTGGCTAGAGAAAGACACCTCCAGAAAGTAACTTATCCTACTCGAAACATCCAATGCGGGCGGCAGTAATCACCCACCGGATGCACCCCCTCTTCTCCAATGACACGAAACGAAGTCTAGATGAAGAGCTTAGATTATATCCCTATCCTTTGGATAGTCAGAGTTATGTGAGCTGAATTCCACCTGAACACTCCCTGTGCCTCAGCTCCCCCTGTAAAATGAACAGCACTTCCTCCCGTGGCAGGGATGTTACGCAGGTCAGCATGCTAAAACCTGTGACGTGCTCAGCAGAAACACATGCCACGAAAGCATCACACACAAACAGGAAAAGGGGCTGGGTCTGAAAGCTGGCTCCAGGCACAACAGCATCAGTATCTCCATATTCCAGCTGCCCTCAGCTACCTCAGTGCCAACCCTGTCAAAACAACAGGGTTGTGGGGATGGGAGGATCCGAGCTGCGCGCTCCCTGGCCAGGATGGTGCGCAACTGAGGAACAACACTGCTTGACTTCACGAGCCTCAGCTGTGCTTTCAGGCCAGGCAGTTCGAATCTTTGTTCACTCAGGGCTGAGCTGTTAATTTAGAACGCAGTGAGGCACAGGGAACCCAGTGACAACATTTTTATAGTCAATCTCCCTACAATGGGAACTTGCAATTCCCAAGGCAGCTCTGGCCTGTGTTTGATCAGTGTACTTAAATCTCCACCCATGCTTTTATAATAACCAGTATTTTCTGTCAGATCTTGCACTTACCCTGTTGGAATCAATTCTGGTCCTGGAGGTGTAGATGGGAGGAGGGATGTTGAAGGCCTGAGGAACAAGATACTCTTCAGCATCCATCATATCTTCCAGGTCTTCCTCATCGAGCAGGTTTTGGAAGAACTTGCTGTCATTTGGGCTTGGGAGCTTCATACGATCATCTCCCTAAAGAGGTTGCATCGAGAGAGGAAAACGGTCAAAAGATGGATTCATTTCCCAGTAGGGAACTTCAGCCTTTTTCGTGGCCTGGCAGCCAGGCTGCAGGGACAACACATGCTGCTTTGTTTGTTCCAAAGCACCACGACCACAGCATCTGTTTTGATTTTTTTTTTACTGGGAATATGATGACAGAAAGGGAATAACTGCGTAAATCACGCAAAGCCAATTTTGGCGTTCTTGTGATTGATGTTTTATTCTTTCTTCTCTCTTTTTCTCATACAAGCTCGGTTTCTGACCCAAGTTCTGTCAAGGCCTGATGTAGTTTGTGAAATATCTCAGCTATTTAGGCTCATGTGGGGCGGGGGAAAATAATATGGAAACTGCCGAGTCTGGGTGTTTGCTTTGTTTTCATTTGTATTTTTAGGGACTTGGAGGCTAAATTTCCCTCTTATCTATATGGAAAGTTAGGCAGAATGGAAGAGAGCTGAAAGCAATAAAAATCAAGCCAGGCAACAACAGCAACAACAATGATCTGTATTTTTATTGAAATAGCATCTACGAGGCAAATCAGGGCCGCGCCTTGCTCAGTGCCAGAAAGCACGAGAAAAGGCAGCCCGGGGAACACCTAACAGCCCAGGGGAACGGTGCTGAACCTAAGCGTGCGGCTAAAGAACGGCCTCGCGCTCCGCAAGAATTATTCTGCCACGTGTGGAATCCGGCAGGGAACGATGGCTGTGCTACGATGGGGTGCGCACAGACCCCTCTACAGCAAGCCTGGCAGTCTTGATTGCACCCGAGGGGAATGGGGCGGCATAACGGAGGGGACACCAGAGTTACCCCGGCTCCTCCTCAAGAAGCACACGGCCTGTACTGTCTGCATGGATCACTGCAGGAGCAGCCTCACAGGATGAGCAGAATACACAGCAGGGGAGGGAAGGGCAGGGGAGAGAAAGGGAGGGAAGAGGTATTTGGAATAGGGAAACATGTCCTGTCTAACAAAGTCATTTAATAAGACTGATTTTTCCAGAATCACTTGCATCATTATGGGTTTAAATTGAAAGTGGGGAGGTTTAGATTGGATATCAGGAAGAACTTCTTCCCAGAGAAGGTGGGGAGGCACTGGGACAGGTTGCCCAGAGAAGCTGTGGATACCCCATCCCTGGAAATGTCCAAGGCCAGGCTGGATGAGGCTTGGAGCAACCTGGTCTAGTGGAAGGTGTCCCTGCCCATGGCAGGGGGGTTGGAACTGGATGAGCTTTAAGGTCCCTTCCAACCCAAACCATTCCATGATTCTATGATCAGCTGAACTTACAATTTAATACGCTGGTGAATACTGCAAGAGAAATTCCAACACTCAGCACCACAAATCCCCTGCAATTTAATTTTCAAACATATTCTGCTTCTCCTCAAGCTGTGGGAGAGTAGCACACATTCCCACTGTGCAGTAACACAGCACGAGCAGGCTGTCTACACAGTGAAATGAAACACCATACGGTGAGACTAGCACTAGACCCAGGAACAATCGGGAGACATAAAGTGGCAGCGACTACACTTGTGGAGGCTCTAGGAATTCTTACCTCAGTGTGACGCTAAGGAGCAGCTGGATGCATCTCTGCACTGTACTCCATGACACAGAACAGGTATAGCATGAGAGTATCGTTACCGAGGTCAAACCAATCCCATGCTTTGGTCTCTGGTGTTTCAGCATCACCTTATTTCTGTTAATTTTTCGTTTTCATTTGAACTGTTCACACACTGGGACCATCTAAGGACCTTACCAAACAGTCACATTCATTATCTGTGGCTAGAGTCTGCGTTGTAATGGACACATACACAGCTCTAGGCTTCTGCAGATTGTAGGAGCCAAAGGACAGAAGTTTCCACACGTGCCTGTACTCGACGTAGCCAACAGATGTGGCTGTACTGGGACTGCCCTGCTGCCCCAGTGTGCTTTCACGTGATGAACGATGCTGGTCTAGTGCAGGGACCGTGACGCACTACAGAGATCCAAAGCAACCCCCTCAACAGTCAGGTTTGGTAGACAGAATTGTTCCCCCGCCCCCCTGATGCTGCAGGGTTGCTTACCTGAATTACTAGGTATCTCTGAGGGTCTCGAGCCATTCTAGAGAACTCAGCAGCCAGTTCCTTGAATTTTGGCCGACTGTCAGCATCAATCATCCAGCCTAGGGACAATTGAAAGATGAGAAAGAAAACAGTTAATTGTCAAGGGAAGAAATAAATCAGTTATTGAAAATGCACATGTTTGAAGTGAAAAGATGTCCTTGATAGCTCTGGCCTAAGGATAAGATGCAATAAAGAACCCTGAGGAACGGAAAGCTAGAACTTTATGATGCATCCAAACCGGAAAACATCTGGTCTTGGCCAGAGAAGGCTGGCTGTTCCACACTGCACAGATTTCTTCTTAATTTGCTCTGAGCTGCTGTTCCCCATCCCCAAAATAGAGATGGCAACAACGCCTTGCAATGTTCTGTGTCTATCTTGCCCAAACAAGCAAAAATACAGCAAGCACAAATGTAGGCTGAGTGGAGAAGGGATTGAGAGCCGCCTTGAGGAGAAGGATGTGGGGGTCTTGGCTAATGAGAAGCTCAGCATGAGCTGCCCATGTGCACTGGCAGCCCAGAAAGCCAACTGTATCCTGGGCTGCATCAAAAGCAACGTGGCCAGCGGGTCAAGGGAGGGGATTCTCCTCCTCTACTCTGCTCTCGTGAGACCCCTCCTGGAGTAGTATCCAGCTCTGGGGCCCTCAGCATAAGGACATGGACCGGTTGGAGTGAGTCCAGAGGAGGCCACGAAGATGCTCCGAGGGCTGGAGCCCCTCTGCTCTGGGGACAGGCTGAGAGTTGGGGGTGTTCAGCCTCAAGAAGAGAAGGCTCCGGGGAGACCTTATAGCACCTTCCAGTACAAGAAAGCAGTGGGGGGGGACTTTTCCCAAGGGCCTGTAGTGACAGGACAAGGGGTAACGGGTTTAAATTGAAAGGGGGAGGTTTAGATTTGATATCGGGAAGAAGTTCTTCCCAGAGAGGGTGGGGAGGCACTGGCACAGGTTGCCCAGAGAAGCTGTGGATGCCCCATCCCTGGAAGTGTTCAAGGCCAGGCTGGATGAGGCTTGGAGCAACCTGGTCTAGTGGAAGGTGTCCCTGCTCATGGCAGGGAGTGGGACTTGGATGGTCTTTAAGGTCCCTTCCAACCCAAACCATTCCATGATTCCACGATTTAGATGTCAGCTCTGACTGTCATTTATTATGGATGTGTCCAACCTCTAACGTAATGAATCTGATCTCATCTTAGTCCAGTGGGGTTATTACAGGGTTACTGTTAAATACCATTGTACTTCAACTGACCTACTGTTCCACAGTGACCTCGATGAACAGGAGCTGTTCACCAGATCTACAGGATGACTGACCTCGCATCTGCCTTCAGATAATTCTGCACCCACGTGTCTGCATCATTAACACAGACCTCCCACAAGGCATTCGGTACTACTTTAACTGAGTGAGGGCCATTCTTTTGTCCTTCGCTCTCCAAGAAACATTCATTAGGAACAACAATTCTCAATCCCTGCTAATGCTTTCTGCAAAACAAGTAAGTAGTATAGGCAGTCACCACCAGCAACTGGTTTATCTCAGTGTCAGCTTTTTCTAATGGAAGATCCTATCGGCAGCTTCCCAAGAACATGTTCTCGTTTGCCAGGGAGGCTAGATGAAGCAGGCCTTATCTCCTTCATGCCATTTGACTGGGGAAGTGACCAGTGCAGGAAAACCAAAGCCACTATAGCTTATAAAGAATTTCACACAAACATTACAGGACTGAGTCTGCATGTCTACCTGTCACTTTCCATCTTCCAGAAGGTCCCACCTACCAGGACTTCCCTTTGGCTACTGAGATTTGCCTCATGCTCATTAGAAATCCTCTCAGGTGGGACATTTTTGCACTCAACCAACATGAACTCCTTGCACTATGCAGACAATTTCCCTACCTGCATGCACCGTACAACTCTTGGCAGAAGATAGGTTATTGTCATGGTTTAGCCCCGGTCAGCAACTAAGCACCGCCCAGCTGCTCATTCACCTCCCCCTCCCCCTGTGGGATGGGGGACAGAATCGCAGGATAAGGTAAGAAAACTTGTGGGTTCAAATAAAAACAGCTTAACAACTGAAAATAAATTAAATAAAATAACAGTGATAATAATACAACAGCACCACTACTACTACTGCTAATGATGATAGCGTGCAATGAAAAGGTAAACAACAAGGGAAAAACAACGATGCAACTGTTCACTTCCCACTGACCAATGCCCAGCCAGTGCTGAGCAGCAAGAGAGGGTGAGAAAGTGCCCCCACCGCCAGCCACCTGCCCCCAGCTTATATACTGAGCATAACCTCTTGTGGCATGAAATATCCCCGTGGCCGGTTTGGGTCAGCTGTCCAGGTTGTGTCTCCTGAACGCAGGTGCAGTGTGAAAAACTGAGTAAGTCCTTGGCTTAATGTTAACGTTGCTTGGCAACAAGTAAAACCATGTGCGTTGTCAGTGTTCTTCTCCGCACAGATCCAAAACACAGCCTTACACAAAAACATCAGTGTGTTATCAAGATTCTCGGAACAAATCCAAAACACAGCCCCATCCCAGCTGCTGTGAAGAAAATTAACTCTATCCCAGCCAAAACCAGCACATTTACCTCTTCTGGCTGTATTTTCTTTCTTTCAGTGTTTTTCTGTATAAAGCAGAAGTGAAATGACCATGTAAGATGAATGAGATGTCTGTATGTTAATCTCACTTAAATTAAGTCAGAAACACCGGAGAGATGTTCCTAATTCTTTTTAAATTAGAAGCATAGCTTTGGAGGATACTCTGACTAGTGTGGGTATCTTGCAGATAAAAGGTTAGGAAAAAACCCATGTGCAGACTGTTTTTCCTTTTTTGCTAAAGTAAAAAATACTCATAAATTATTGTACTGGACTAAGACTGATTTAAAAAAAAATCCTCTCTGTAGTATTTCTTGTATAAATTTAATTTTACTTTTTATTATTACTATTGCAATCATCATTCTCCTTACTAACAATAAAACATTCATGCTGTCTTTCCTCAATATTTGGAACCGGCATTTCTCCTCACAACCTTCACTGGCTGGGTATCCATGTACCATAATTATGTTTAATACTATCTTTTTTAACATCAAAATCAATTGTCATGGAAATGACAAGGGTTTACAATAACAATCATACAATTTTGACTTCACAGCAAGAATAGGAGATACCATCTGACAGTAATAAGAAGCTGAGCTAACTCAACCCTTCATGGCTAAATTCATATCTTTTGCAGTTGCAAAAAATGCGCATACAGTATTTAAATGGAATTGACAGTGTCTTGGGAAGCTTTTGTTTGGAAGCAGCCTACCCTATTACCCAGCACTGAGAGAGAGCCGGGATGCAAATGGTCTAAACCAGAGTCCCTCTGGCACTGAGCACAGTGACATGAGAAGCGACAACTACTTACACTTCACCATCACCATATAAACGTCAATAGTGCAGATTGGAGGTTGGGGCAGCCGCTCTCCCTTCTCCAGGAGGTCAGGGATCTCTCGAGTTGGGATTCCATCATACGGCTTCCCACCAAAGGTCATAAGCTCCCAGATAGTGACTCCTAGGCAGAAAAAGAAGAGTGTAAGTATTTGAGGTCATCCTACTCAGATTCCTTCACAATTTCTTGCAGCGCAGGATTCTGGCCCAGCTCCGGAGGGCAATCCCTTCTTCATCACCAGTGCCTGCAAAAGCGCGAAAGTTTGGTCTGCCATTTAAAAAGCTCCGGAAAATGGCGAAACAGCACTTTATGTTAATCTTGAGCAGGGCCTTCCCTCATTTTTATTGGTGTAAGAAGCAGTGTGATACGTCTGAAGCACAAGAGACAGGTCAAACACAAACAGTGGTGAAGGAAGTGGATGCAGTAACAGAAGAATGCCTCACGCCTTGTTACCATATCAAAAGGGAAAATGAATGGCTAACGTACTCTCTATCATTTTAAGGGGAAAAACTGCAGATGTACAGACTCACAGAGTGGCAGGGGTCAGACCGGACCCCTAGAGATCATCTGGCCCACCCCCCCTGCCAGAGCAGGATCCCCTAGAGCAGATCACACAGGAACAAGTCCAGGGGCTTTGGAAAGTCTCCAGGGAAGGAGACTCCCCCACCTCTCCGGGCAGCCTGTTCCATGCTCTGTCACCCTCACAGAGAAGAAGGGTTTCCTCATGGTCGGGATGCACCTTCTGTTTCCCAGTTTATGGCTATTGCCCCCAGTCCTGTCACTGGACACCACTGAGAAAAGCCTGGTCCCATCTTCCCTAATGTAGAGCATCGATGTCCCCCAAAGTTACAGCACTGAGTAACGTTACACCGTTGTCTTTGCCTTGTAAGTCATTCACAGCCACTTGCGTTATTTTTTTCCTTAAATCACCTTATGGGTTTGAGTTATGATAGTGCTGCACTTCACAATCAAGATTCTCTTTTTGAATTGCCATAGGATTTGTTTTGGCATCGGCGCTGGAAATAGAGATCATATATCATAAGTAACAGAATTTGTCCACAAACAAAATCTTAAATATTGAAAATGCTGCTCTCACACCAGTTTCCTTATCTCTTATTTTCTTTTTATTTTTATTGCCAAGGTTATTTCCAACATGACTCCAGTTCAGTTACCATATTTTGCCAGCTGTCACACTATTGTGAAAGGTGAAAAATGACTGTATGTGTAGAACACATTTATTTCAGCCTCATTCACCTCTCTGCTGATGTTCAATAACTATAACCTAACAACTGTTTTTCCTCTTGTCCATTCTGATTATAGATATTCTGGGCTTCCTGCATTTAAAGTGAGTTTCATAAATAGAGGCGTATGTTTTCCTAAGTGATATAGGGTAGACAGAATTTGAGGAGAAAGAGGAGGTTTACACGATCGATTTAACTCTCATAGGTTTTTCTCCGCGGAATAGAAGAGGGCAGCTAACCAGTCCCAGCAAACAGTGTCTTTTGCTGCTACCCACAGGTAAAAGTGAGTAATGAATAGAATCGTACACCCTTTTTGTTTCAAAATGACATGGCAACAGCAAATGCAAATAGGAGTCTGCAGCCCCAGATACTGCTGAAAAATTCCTCTTATAGAAGCTATACGTGACTTTATTAGCAGTAGCTACACAGGATGGACAGGCTGAGAGTCCAGCAGGTGTCCAGCTCACCTGGATCACACAATTAGCACCAGTAAACGAACATCTCAGTTCTCAAATGTGACTTTTTTTTTGGTGTGTTCACGTGAGCTGTCCTGTCTAACCAATTCCCAAGTTATCTGTGAAATTAAATGGATGCTTGTTTTATTCAGCTTTCTTTTCTTTCTCTTGCTGTATTTGCTCTGTATTATGACAAATTCCCTTTTATCTGACTGTAGGTACAGAAAGTCCCATAAGCCTGAAAATGTTTTTTTGACATTCATGGCTTTTAGAGTTAAGATTTTCAAAGGGCTGCTGAAAATTATGACCTGCAGCTGTATTTTTATGAATCTGTAGCTGAGCTGAAAGACGCCTTCTTCTGCCGTAATAATCAGCCAAACTGCTACCAGCCCAGACCTTATGGCAGTCACCCCAGCAGGGACATCAGGATAATGTGTTTTAGAGAGCAGGGAAGTAATGCAGGAGACGAGGAACAGTTGATGTTTGGAGCTACACAAAGAGAGAGAAAAGAGAAATAAGAGAAAAAAAGAGAAAATCGAGAAAAAAGAGGAAAGAGGAAAAAAGGTTGAAAAGGAAAAAAGAAAAAGGAAAAAAGAGGGAAAAAGAAAAAAAGGAAAAAACAAGAATAGAAAAAAGGGAAAAAGGAAAAAGGGAAAAAGAGAATAAGAGAAGGGAAACAAAGGGAAAACAGGAAAAAAAGGAAAAAGGAAAGGAAAAGTGGGAAAAGGAAAAGAAAGAAGAGCAAACCCCACCGGAATTAACTCCTCTAGGAGAAGAGGATATCTTTAAGACAGTAACACAACTTGGTTTAATGCTTTACAAGAGACCCATTTTTAAACTCATCACGTGGAGACTTACCATAGCTCCAAACATCACTCTGATGGGTGAATTTCCTGTAGTGTATGCACTCCAGCGCCATCCACTTAATTGGCATCTAGGGTAAGAGAAGGGAAACGTCACCTTAGAAATACAACATGGAACCAGTACAGACAGATCCTGTATGGAGACATCAGCTTCCTCCCTGTTTCCTTTTTCAGCTGCAAGACTGAAAACCAGCCGCACTGCCCAGCAGAGGAAACAGTTGTTCCTGCCCCGTAGAACGGGGCTTTGCCTCATAACACGTCTGGAGGTGAGAAATGTGAGCCAGTTTTCTGCAGAACTTTTCACACCACCCGGATTTTATTGATTCAGATGTAGCGGAACAACTCACTCTAAAAAAAATCATACCCCTGTAAAGACGGCACCAATGCAAAAATTACGTCGAATCACCCTAAATCTGATGTGCCGCAGAGAAGGTGGAATACAGAAGCTCTTTTGCCTCAAGAGTTTGCTAAACCAGAAACTGCCATCATGACTGCTCTCTAATGAGGCTCGTTAATAACGCAGCGTCCATAATACTTCACAGTCCCCATCACCCTCACCAGAGTAAACAGGCAACGGGGAGAATTTACCAATATCTAACTCCACCTATTTGACTGGAATTCCGCCTTCCCAGTTCGCTGTATGGTTACTGCAGGAGAAATGCTGCTCCTGAAAGCACGCGAGAAGTCCCACGTTAGCTTTTCGCTCTGAATCACCCCTGGGGAGAACTCACCTCTTCTGACCCAGAAGGCTGGGTAGGCAAACACACACCTGGGTCTGGCACGAGGGTTCACCCTCTTGAGTTCATGTTAAACTGGAATTCATGGAGTTTCCTATTCCTGAGCTGGGCCTGTGAGGCACAGTCAATTCGTTTCTAATGGACAGGCTGATTTTTACCTGCCACGGGCTCGTGTGGATCCCCTCTATTTTGGAACTATGGAAGACGTACCGGGATAAGCCAGAGAGACACGTAACCGTGCGCATAATCTGAACAGAGGGTGGGTGTAAAAGCAGAGGATGAGTCTTCATTATGAAAATACCTTCCATGAAGTTGACTAATGAACATAACCTATACCGTTATGGCAAAAAATAGCACTCTAATAAAGGCTGGCTTAGCACTTGCAAAGGTAATTCATCCTCCTCCACTAACCCCTGCAGAACTGAATCGCTTTCATTCCCAATAAATACAGCTGGGTCGTTCCAAGCTTGGACGACTGCTGAAGTAGCAAAGCTGCATTGCTCATCATGGGATAACTCTGGTGGGAAGTGACCTCTGGAGGTCTCTAGTCCAACTTCAGGCTCGAAGCAGGTTCACCTGTGAGACCAGGACTTTATCCCGTCTGGACTCGATAATCTCCAAGGATGGAAACTGCACCACTTCCCTGGGCGATCCGATCAACCGCTCCATTGTCCTCAAGGCAAAAAAGTTTTCCCGTTGTCCTTAGCATGCTCTCAATACAAATTAAAGCTGCAAATGTCTTCTGGATTTCACAGGATGCTGATGTGGAACTGGGAAGTGACACTTCTGAAGTGTAAATCCTGCTCCAGAACTCCCAGCTGTGTGATTGGCCTCACAAGCCCAAGACACCATGTAACAGCTGCCAGGGAACAGCTGGTTTGCAAGGACCAGCTCATTTTCTGTCATTGTCTGGCTGATGGAGGCATGAGGCAGAGGGGTTACTGAAGAGGGGATTAGAGAACTGGAGGAATCAGGGCAGACTGCCAAAACTCCACCTTCCCTGCCAGGACGTCTCTTGACTGGGGAAATGGGAAAGCACTGGTGACTTCTTTCAAGCTCTTCACGTCACTGACCGAAATGCCACTGGAATCCATGCCCACACGAAGAAAGCACCAGCCCATCCAGGAGAAAAGCACGCACTGACAACAGCTGTTTGTCCCCGACAAGGGCACGAGTGAGCGCAGAAAAACACAGGTAGCAAGTAGACAGAAAGCAGACTGAACATTCAGGAAAAGGAATGACAGGAGAGGCAGAATCTCTGGGGATTTAGTGACAGGTTGAAATGTGGAATTTCAAGCTGTTTAGGGAGCAGCCGGCAGCAGTTTGTACTCACAGCCTTCTGAATTTTATCATGCATTAATCTGAAGGCATTAGAAATTAGGTGAGGCAATACATGGATGTTGTGCGGCACGCTGGGAAGTAATATGGGAAAAAGTCTGGTTTTGAAACTATCCTTGAGCTAGCTCTTTAGTGGCTTGGCGTTCAACATGGTATTGGACACAAGAAATAGCAT
>NW_010269992.1:36153-41507 GCF_000690775.1 Eurypyga helias
TGGAAGGGGTGGCTCTTTGCTGAGTGTACGTCAGCTGTCATATGCTACAAATACAAACCTGTTCTGTGGCCTTCCTTTTTGTTTTCTGGGAAAGTACTTGCCTGGGAAAATGAGACTGCGAGTTCTTGAGGTCCCCACTGACCAGAGAAAGGGGTTTGGCAGAAATGCCCCAGAACATCCATCACTCACTGAGCTGACTTCAGAAGTCTTCAAAACAAGAGACAAACTGAAGCATATGAACAAAACCTATTTCTGAGTGTGAAAACGTTTCAGACAATTATATTTTGGCACCTGCAGAAGCTCACTGAGCAAAAAATGAGCGGCTTTTATGTGTGCTGTCACAACAGAGTTTGCTAAGTCACTGACAGACTTTCTTACATAGATAATAGTCCCGAAGGGACACACTGCCCTAAAGAATAACTTCAGGAGGTTTGTCACAGTGATATATTTACTTCCAGACAGGTATAGCACTCACCTTCCCTCCATCAGCATTATATTCCTTCTCATCACCCTCCAAAAGTCTGGCCAAGCCGAAGTCAGTGATCTTCACATGGTTTGGTGACTTCACCAAGACATTACGAGCTGCCAAGTCCCGGTGGACAAGTCTCCTCTCTTCCAGGTACATCATTCCCTGGACAAAGAACAGTAAAATAACCTTAATAAGCCTTACAGGGTTTTTTTGAATGGGATATGTAAAATTTCTGGCTCCCTTATTAATAGTCACAGTAAAAAAACGGCCTAGAGGGCAGAAGTTCAACACTGCGCTTGCTCTGAGCAGGAGGTGGGATTAGATGCTCCTTCCAATGCAAATGATTCTACATGATTCTATGGTAACTGCCAGAGGTAAAAAAGCCCAACAAAAACCACATATATATCTCCTTTGCTCCGTCAACTCTAAATCTGGAAATGTGAGACAAAGAAAAGAAATATTACAGCCCTTGTTTTTCAGGCAAGAAATCTGAAGAGCATAAAAAATAATGAATTTAGCCAGACCCCCACAGAAATTAGGTCAGACTGGGAAACAATCCCAGCTGTTCTACGTTCCAGGCAAGCGTCTCCAATTCAAGATGAAGCTTCTTATCCATCTCCAAATGCTTTTAAGTTGGGCACAAGTTTTCCCTGCCCTCAGTGGATTAGAAGGAAGACAATTCTTTATTCCAAGTGCTGCAACCCACTTGCCTTTTCACTCCCTTAAAATTTTGCATGTAGTATTATAATAAGGCATTAGATCAATGGCCATTTTTTTAATGAGCATCTATATTCGGTTAGAAGTACTTTTGTTAACAAGCCCATCCAGCTGCCTTTAAAGATAAGGTAACATATACTCAAGCTGCCTGGCCTTAGCCTCATTCTTACTCCGATGACAGAACCATCTACCATCAGTATGGAAGTTTACATGATGCCTTGTGACACCGAGATGAACACCAAAGCTTGGTCTTACTAATTATGTGACACACAAAGGATAGTCAGGCAGGGTTATAAGCCTATAATTTCATTAAAAGGCATTTATGACATTAACCATCATTATAAGAACCTAGAGATGAAATTACACACTTGATAATTACCCTTAAGGTATCTCTTAATATATTAGCTCTGTATAATATATATGGTAATTTTTAAAAAGTCATTGTTGAATACCGAAGAGATCATATTATCCCATAATACAGATGATAATTCAGAGAGTCACATGCAGTGATTAAAATAACCAGATTACTTAGTGTCCGGGGCCAGATTTTATTCCCTTTCACAGCAAAAGCAGCTCCCATGTACCTACCCCCACAGGCACCAGGAGGACAGTGCGTATGGGTAAGCCAGCGCCCACGGCACCGGCCCACAGTGTAGCCCTTTCTCAAGAGAAAGTGGACGTCTTTGCAAAAAGCATCGAGTGGAGCTCTGAACTGCTGTGGCTTTTAGGGGGAAAATCAAAGTGCAAACACCGCTAAAAGGCTTGAAAATATGTGGGGGAACATTTGGCATAAACACTGTTTCATTTTTAATGTGGCAGGCTTTGCTGCAGTCAACACAGAGGTGGTTTGAAAGGGGACACAGGGACTCTTTGGCATAAAGCAAGTGGAATTAGTGTTTAAAAGCACTGCTAGTTGAAGCAAACACACCCTCCTGCCAATTGCAAATCAATAGTTTTGGCTGTTGAACATCAGAACTCTAAGTCTTTGAGAGCATAATGATTTTGACATCAAATTAAAACCTGTGGGAAAAGGACAAATACATCTCATAGGTCAAACAATCGTGAGTCACACAACAAACACACCATGAAACCAGGGGCACCATTACTTAGCATGAGAATTACTATCCGAGGAAATCCAACCAGAAAAAAGACAACAGAGTCAATAGCAACAACATCGTGTAAGAGGGGAAGAACGACCACAAAAATGGCCACGTAAAATCCAGACAGATTGGGGATTCATATAAATCCCATTTCACAGGAAGCAGAAAGGGCTTGAAGGCAGGGTCAGTACTGCTCATAGCAAGTACTCTGGGAGGTAGGTGGACCACAGCAACCTCCCACTCTCATGTCCCTTCCTTCCACCTGGGGGTCTTGCAGCCAGCCTGAGGAGATGCCTGCGGGTAGGTGTCAACCAGCCCGCCTGGACATGCCTCAAAAAGCCACCAGGAGCCCCAAGCTGGGCTGAGCAGGGCGTGCAGGCACTTCGCTGCTCTTACGATAGCCAATCTCATCCTAAGGGTGCCTTTAGGGTGCCCTTAAATATACCGCCTAGATGTTCCTCACGCATCTAAAACTATACTGCTTCTTGCAGCTCCTGAAAATGCTGCCCTTGAAGACAGGACAGCAGTCACGTGCCAACAGACAGGAGCCCTCGTGCTCCCCCCAAACACTTTTCTCCCGCAGCTCACCATCTCTTCCTCCAGCTTCCACGGGATTAAGCACCCCTCTTCCGTCTTCAACCTTTCACTGCAAAAGAGCTCCTCCCCTGAACAAAAACCCTCAAGGTGCTGCTTGCACTTCTTTGTACTTAGTTATCTCAAACAATAATATATCTACATTTTTTTTTAGAATGAAGAGAAATAGTTTTAAAACCTTCATAGATTTGACCTAACTTCCCATATCCTTATTGGGTCAAAATTCTCAATAACTCAGAATAAATGGTCAGGAGAAAAGAAAGTCCAAACCTGCCAAGAGATCTTTGTGGGCAGAATCTGATGAGGACACAAGAACGCAGAGAATTTGATGAGAGGCTTCTGTTGATACCCGAATACATTAGGCCTAAATAAAATTATCATTTTTAATAGATTCATTTGCACTGAAATGACATGAAGATATTGCAGATTTCTTTTGGCAGAAATGAAGAAATAGAATTTCTGTCTTGTTAAAATCAAAACAGATGACCTGCACCAAGGCTTCAGCCTCCCGCTGTTAGTTAATGATGGCAGGAATGGAGGGTAAGGTGCCCAGAAACATCCGTCATTGAAAGAATTAAACAATCAAACCCTTAACCATGCTGACTTGGTCTTCTTTTGCCTTCTCTACATATTTAATTTCCAAGCATTTTTTAAACATGTAGGCTAACAGTTCCGGATGTTTTACTGTTTGTTCTACTCATTCATTTCCATCTATTTCAATCTTGTGCTATTATTTAACATCCTCTTAATAAGATTATAATTTATTCAACCTAACCTCGTACTCTCCTACGAACTAGAAAAACACCTGATCACCAACCTGAATACTGCTGCTAACCAATACCATACCTGGTTTCTTTTTTATCCAGAAAAAAGGTAGAAATAGGTGTCTGTGTATCATTGTACTTACTTCACCTCTGTCAAAAAAGCTTCTCAGGGCTTTTTCCCACCTGTGCTATCTGCAAAGCTAAAAACAACCCATGTAGGGTTGACAGCTACAAAATCCTCTGCAGGGCCATGACCTGCAGGAATGTAAATCATTTTAGGAACACCCAGTGCAAATATGTTCGATTTTCCTGCTATTCTATCAACCAGTTTTTAAGGTGGATGGCGGAAGTGTAAGAGAGAAGGTGTATTTATGTATATGCTTTCAATAAATGAGATTACACATGCAGAATGAAAACAACCTAAAAATGGGAATCCTACAGTATGCACTGCAGCAGTGCTGTCTAAACATACACTATGCCAAGAATCACCATTTGAAGGCATTTTCAAACCTGGCAGAAGTGCTCTATATGCATCTCTAATCTTCTTAGCTGACAAAGAAGTACGATAACAAAAAAGTACTCTCTGCATCACCCAGCTGGTGCCACCACCACCCCACAAGCCCATGATCAAGTAACTAGAGGATATTTTGTGAGAGTTACAAGACAGAACTACAAGTGAGCCTAGACCCTGACAATGGAAAGGGAACTGTTTGTAAAGAGGATGCTTTAAAGCCCGATCCAAAAGACAGAATGCTGTGCCATTTGGGGTGTCATCTGTGGGGCTGCGGAAAGGAACTGCCCTTCAGGACTTGTCCAAATTAGAGCTATGCAGATCCCATATAATTATTGAAGCGTACAATGTCCCAATAATAAGAAACCTAACACTTTAGTTTATGCATTAGAATATCCACAATATGGTGGGACTTTTAAGCTGAAACCACTGAGAGGAAAAAGTTCAACATTAAGCCATTAAGGATCAGTTGTCCCATTAGCTCTGAGCCCGGCTTCATCTCACACAAACACCCGAACCGGCCATGACCTACCTGTCACCGATACTTCCTCATCACAGTCATGGCCGAGGCTTCCTCACGGAGAATGTCATTAGAAATGCAATTACTGCTAAGATCCCTTAACATAAAATCACTCTCTGAATCAGCGCCTAATGCTATTAAGAAGTCAAACAGCCACTGCAGACAGCTATAACGCAGATAAGTTGAGGAAGCCCCTCTGGAACTCCAGGGAGAGCACAGAAGAGCCTTTTATCTTTCACACTGCGCCCCTTATCCTCACCCAGGGTCGTGTGCGAAGGCGAACGCGTGCTACACGGATCCTCACCCAGACGTACACAGCGGTGAAACCGCCTCTGCCTTAGATCCCTTCTACCCCGTGTGTGCTTGGGTTGTGTGCTGGGGTTTGGGAGCCAGGGAGGGGCCACCGGGGTGGCTCCTGGGAGAAGCTGCTGGAAGCTCCCCCGGCTCCAAGTCAGGCCTGCGGCTGGCCATGGCCAAGCCAATTAGCACCTCTGTGATTAGCGTATTTAACGGGGGAAAACAAGAACACCTCCAGAAGGGGAGAGGGTGGGATGTGAGAGACAACAGGGCAGACCCCCAGGTCAGAGCAGAGAGGACAGGAGGAGGTGCTGGAGCAGAGGTTCCCCAGCTGCCCATGGTGAGAGGGCAGGCTGTGCCCTGCAGCCATGGAGGGTCATGG
>NW_010269992.1:41769-47905 GCF_000690775.1 Eurypyga helias
GGCCAGGGTGGGAGGATCCTCCCCTGAGGAGCGGCAGAGATGTGTGGACTGACCACAACCCCCATCCCCCATCCCCCTGTGCCACTGCCAGGGAGGAGGGAGAGAAATTTGGGAGCAAAGCTGACCCTGGGAAGAAGGGAGGTGGGGGTAGGGGTTTTAAGATCTGGTTTTGTCTCTCACTGTCCTACTGATTTGATTGGTAACTAATTAAATTGAAATTTCTTCCTTAAGCCCAGTCTGTTTTGCCCATGACCGTAACTGGTCAGTGATCCCTCCCCGTCCTTGTCTCACCCCACCAGCCTTTCCTGATATTTTTACCTCCCCACACCACCGTGGGAGAGTGAGTGAGTGGCTGTGCGGTGCTGAGCTGCCAGCTGGGCCTGAACCACAACACTGTCATTATGCAACTGTGAAAATGTAAATTCTCATTTCAGAAGCAGACACAAATGCCCTTGCCAGGACTTTGGTTAGTGTGTTAAAGGTCTTTTATCCTACACAATTAGTAACCTGACCTGCCCACGTGTTTATACATTTCACGCAGGGATTGCAAGAGCACCAGGGAAACTAACAGCAGTGCTGAGGGGTAGAAGGATAAGTTTGTGATAAGCCAAGACAGCTTTGCTCAAAGAAGGGAGGTGGACTGGAGAGATGGAAACGGGCACTAGGAGCTTATCTCCAGAAAGGGTTTCCTCCCTGTCACTTTTCAGCCTTGATAATTTCCTATGCAATAACAAGGGTGAAAACCAAACCCAGCAGTTTTACTAGCTGAGGTGAACGCTGCTCTCTACCCATCAGTTTACGCTCAGAGCTGGCTAGAAATAACAGAGAACAAAAATTATCTTGTGGAATACATTAAAAGTTAGGCACTAAGAGATATAGAAGAAGAAAGACTTTCCCAGTTTTATTATGGAGTGTTTGTGAAGTCTCCAGGGCTGTGGATAGACAGATTTGGTGTGGTCGTTTCAGGTACAGTCAGGTAAGCTCATGCTCTTTTCACGAGAAAAAAACCAGCCCTGAAAATGAGGTAATGTGCTGGCAACTAACAGAAGTGGGGCAGTGGAAAGACGACTTTTGTTTCAAAGGAGGCAGCTGCCATTCAGGGAATGTCCAACTCTTTGAACTGCAGAGGCCATATCTAAAAGCTCTTTCCATTAGGTGCCTGTACCTGACATCTACATAAAAGGTATTAATTACTCAGGACAGAATTTAAGCATGTACGTTTCATTAAATGCAAACTCCCCTTGGGATGATTACCAGAGATAACTGAAGTATGCTGAATCACTGACGTATATACCTATGTCTTTGCAAGATGCAAGACATCATTCTGCAAGACCATTCAAATTAAAAAATAAGATAAAGACTTTCACCTGCCCCAAGAGTTTCAGTCGTGTCAGCAGATGTACTAAAAGTGTTTACACTTTCTATTTGGTGTGAATTTTTGCTGTTTTCTATGATAAACATTATTTTTCTCCCTAAAGAGAGGGATCGTTGATCTTAACCCATCCAGAAATTAAGAGCAGCCCGCCTTTCCTCGATAATAACTTCCACCCACCAAAGCCAGCACAGATGGCAGATTCATCAAACAGGTACGTGAAGGAAGAAAATTTCAAGCCCAACTCAAATCTCATGGACATCAATCTCCAGCCTTGGAGACTGCTCTCTTTTCATCCTAATAACTGGAGGCTAGGTTAATAACAAGAATCACTACAGAAAGCTTGAAATGATCATCTTTTCCCCTGCTTACCCCACAGAAAAAGTGTGATTTTACCTGGAGCTAAATACGCTTTCAAGGAAAACGCAGTGCCCTTTGTTGTCAGGAGCAACCAGAATCATCTAAGTAGCTGCTACTCCAGAGATAGCGGTGGGAGGGAAAAACTGACACTGCTCTGAAATACTCTGACTCAGCTGCAGAGGTGTGATTTGTTGTGTAGGTCTGCTTGGGAGCTGGGGCTGGAGGTCATCCTCTCAGCCGAAGGATGCTAACAATTTCAGTCCAAAGCTGCCAGACCGAGCTGGGGACTCACCCCTCGAGCTATGCACACCTCCACCAGCTGAGCTGCCAAGGACGTGCGAAAATATCTGCAGTTCATCCAATTCCAGTAAAGCCGGCAAGGCATGTCCTGCATCCCGGGTTGTGGTACAATCCCAAATATTTAGGAGTTCAATTATATCAGATTTATGTGGAGTAAGTTAAGTCTCTCTTTGGTAAAAGCAGACAAAGACAGCTTATGCGACAGCAATATATTCCTTCCCATCTCCTGTCCCCTTGACTAAGCTCGCTCTCTCAAGGTTCCTCTTCTCTACAGTTTACTTAAGTCTGAAGCAACGGGCTAGTCGCGTGTAACAAGTCGTATCTTGGGGTAACGTGCTTTTATCTCAAGCTGGCTGTCTTTAATGCAGCCTCAGGGTACAAAGCTGACATAACTAGCTGGATTTTCCTACAGCAGCTTTGGATCTGTCCACCTGACCAGGACCAGACAACTGAAACTTTGCTAGACCTGCACTCCGAGCTGCTGGGACATGAGCAGTGCAGATGCTGTGTATTCATGCCTGGAAATGAATCCCTTTTCTCATGTTCCTGTTGCGACTTTGCTAAATGGCTTCGGACTAAACAGTTCAGAGTACACAAAAGCAAGCCCAAGGCGATCTGTGTTTGACTTAAGAGACAGGATCCCAGTGCAGGGGATTATTACCCCTATGGAAAGAGAACAAGTACAAATATAACTCCTGCACAGGTAACCCAAGCTAGTTCTGCCACGAAAAGAGTTAGCTGTGATGCTTTGCACGCAGGTTAGTCTGCATCTCTCTACTGGTGGATCACCCAGAAGTACAAACTCCGTCTGCTCACACATGGGAGTGTGATCACACATCATCCAACCCAGCTGAAGCACAGAATCGCGATGAGCTGGCTTCATACCAACCACAGGAGGACAGTTACTACCTGTGGCAGTATAAACTTGACAGTCACCCATCAAAATAACAGCTCTGGGGGAAAAAGAAAGTCTACGCCAGATCTTTGCTCTGCTGCAGTGTGTTTGTTCCAGTAACAGGAGTCCCACAGCCTGATTTACCGTACGGCTGAGCTATGGCCCAAGCCACAAAACAAAAAAGATGCCAAAGCATAACAGGTCAAACAAAGACAACAAAGACAGAAAGCAAAAGGGAAGGGAAAGCGGCCATGAGGCTAAAGTTTTGATGAGAACTACAGGAAAAATGCAAGCTACTCCAAAATGACAGGTGATTCATAAAGGGAGAAAGAGTAGAAAGAAATGAGTGGAGAAGCAAGTTCATAAGCTTATGACATTTCAAGACGTAATTGGCTGGACTGAGCAGACTTTTTGATGGGCCCAGACTCACCGCAATCCTAAATTAAATCAGGAGTGCGTTCTCACTCCTTCAAAGCACCGATAAATGGGTCACCACTGAACCGACTGGTTCATGGTTCTTAGGCTGTGGGGTCCTTAAAACGATGCTGCCTATCTTGGGTGGGTGTTGAAGTTCCTCAGGGTTCACCAGGAGGGGAGTTTGTTCCACTGTCACCATCAAACATGTCCTTTGTCTGAACTACCGTGAAAAGTATGAGTCGTCTCCCAGGCTCCATCAAACCAGGCAGACATCTAGATTAGGTGCTGCTGAAAATAAAGAGTCTGTGAAGCATTTCGTGTTCTTCTGATGAAAGATGTTACATCAATATGTTTAGCACCATAAGCAATGAGATGCAAAACAGGTATTTCAATACTGCCCATATTGTGCCTCTAAGTTCTGGTCGCAGCCACAGACACATCTCTGCAGCTGCTACATGGGCAGTTTAGGATGGGGAAAGGGGGAAAGTTCATTCCTATGCCTGCCATTCCTGAGGGAGGGGACTGTGAAGTTGTATCTAATGCCCATTTTGCAATTAAATCAGACTCTTGCCACAGTGCTTCCTTAAGACAGCTAGGCACAAGGTGCTCTCCTGTGCCAGCCTTCCATGGGCAAACTGGTTGTATTGGCTGTGCTACTGCTCCACTTGGGCCGGGTGTCCCAGCCTCCTGGGCTGTGTGGACACAGGCTACACTAGTCTCCTGCGGTACCTTCTCCCTGTTCCCAAAGTGCTCAGAAGGACAGGGATGTTCTCCTATAATCTCGGAAAGAAATCATAGCTTATGGTACTGCAGCCCAAAGGGGTGAAACTGTAGGTTGCAGCTGTGCCTATAAGAAGCATGTCACCAGTAAGGACACAGTAACCTGGATACAGCTTTGCAGCTCCTCTCCTACCCTCACTAAGCCAAGGTAGATGCGATGCACAACTACCCAGTACAGCAGAGACACACCAAGAGAGTTTCTGACCCTCCAATTGCTGAAGAAGGCCAAGAGCTGTAATAGTAAAAACATGATGAAGTCAGGGACTCATGGGTAGAGGGCCAGCCCCAGCACTTGGATAAAGTGCTTAGCACCTGCCAGCTCTGCAGTATCTGCCTCTCACAAGGGCTTCTGAAGGTGAGCACAGAGACCAGACAGGGTTCCCAAGAGACTGTCCTTTGGGTGCACTGCCCCACGCAGGAAGAGAAAAAAGCCAGGCAGAAATCTACTGACGGTCCCTGTGTAGGGCAGACTGACTGTTTGGACGCAGATTTCTGTTCTGCTGCAGGGATGTCCTTCCCCAGATGGGGCCTGGGCTCTGCGAGTCAGAATTTATGGCTTGCTGTGCCCACTAAGGCTAACACAACTCACCTCTGTCCAGGAAGCACCGGAGTACTTAGCACGGTTTTGGCTGCAACTGCGCTGACGTGTTGTCAACACCTTTTTCTAAAAGAAGCCTTTAAATAAGAACCTACTGCCTAAATAAAACAACTGCCTATTGCAAACCCCTCTTCGCTACGCAATAAACACTCATTGCCAAGTAACCACCGTGAAGAGGTTGGCAGGAACACAGTCCTTGTGACAAAGACTCAGCAATTGTTTGAGAGCGAATTCTAGTAACCTGTGCTACACATGCCAGCAGGAAGAACGTACCTGTCCTCTGATTTGGGGAGCGCTCAGAGACTTCGGGTTTCGGCTCCCAGTGGATCACAAACTCCCGGAAAGTGTTTGATGCTTTTCAAAGTGGCAACCAAAGAGAGAGGTATCAGCGCACTGACGATCTGAAAGGGCTCTTTGAATGCTGTTCTTCTCTCCTAGATTAATTGCTGCAGTTAGACGAGCTCCAGCGCCTTCCCCTGAAGGGGCAGGCAGGCTAAACGCGTCCCGTAAAGGAGCTCCCAGGGCAGCTCTAACAGCGGAGTAGTGGCCAGTGCTTTCTTAATACTCCGCAGTTACAAACTGCCCGCGAGGGAGAGAACTCGGCTTTCTTGAAACGAAGCCCGCAGAGAAGCCTGCAGCATACTAAACCACGGGCTCCCTTTCCCCCAGCCCCTGACCTCTTGCCAATACAATTACAATCCGGAGAGTATATTGTGTAGTGCATTCACTCTCCCCAAGAAAGTGTATTTAAAATGGATTACTTCTGCTCCTTAGGCAGGCGATCAATAGAGATGTGGACTGCAATAAGTACAGAGATGTCTGTGGGCTGCAGCACTTATCCTCTGTGTCTCTTCAGAAATTAATTAAAAATCAATGAAGCGTGCAGCCTATTAATAAGGCACCTCCAGATGAACAGATACAAGCGCAGCCTTCCCTCGGTTTCCGAACGGACGCAGACACAGCGCAAACACATTAGAAATCTCCGGCACTTCAAACGATACCGTGAGAGGCGTGACCTTTCCCGGCTCTGCCCGGCATCTGACGGAACTGCAATATTCAACTTTAGGCACCCTTAATAAATTATATGCTCTTTGTTTCAAGTTGGTTAAACAGGAGGACTTGGGGGAAGCACTTAGAGGTTTTGGAGTTACTGCGCCGGCTTTCTAGAAATTGGTCTTATGACAAAGCAAAATCACCGGCACGGAGATTGGATCCAGGAAACAGGGATGAGCGCACTCTAACTCCTGGAGGACACTCTCGGGGTTCCACAATAACCGACAAATCCTGTTATCTGATGACTTCTCCAAAAACCTGAAGACTGCACCTTGCAACCTGATGAATGCTTAATTACTGTGAAGGATTGAGTTTGCCTGGATTGAGAAGCGGCTGGACAGGGGCTGGAGAAAGGCATTCC
>NW_010269992.1:47936-51006 GCF_000690775.1 Eurypyga helias
GGCTCTGTCAGTCAGGGCCCCCATCCCCACTCCCACAGCTCAGAGGTGTTCGCATGCAACGCCCAAAATACAGAGCGGCTGCGAGCACACCTAGAGCTGCCAGCCCAGGCCAGGGCCCCGCTGAGCCAAGAACAGCGCGTACCCATAGCAAGAGCTTTCCCCTGCTTCCAAGACTTAAGATTCTAACAAAAAACCCTACTCTGTGTTAACAAACATAGTAATATAATTAACAAATCAAGCACTCTCACATGCTGTGTTTTAAAAGGGTAAAGGCAAAATGACTTGCCCAAGAAAGGAATAATTTGCCCAAGGTCACTGGGGTTGGGACAAAGGCAGGGACTGCTCATAGGTCTCAGCAATCTCTTAGTTAAAACCCCACCTTTTTCAGACTGGGAAATGAGTAGTGACCTGGTAGCAGATAAGGATTTTCCACTGGAAGTGGATAAACTGCCATGTGATGCACTGGATGCAAGGCTTTCCAGTATTCCCCTTATGCTGCAAGTTATGATAATAAATTCCGTGACAAACGAGGTCTTTCCTGTACTCGGAGTACTTGGCTCCTTCGGATGAGAATGTTTTTGGACAGCTGAACTTCCTATTCTCCCCTTCTCTTGGGCAGGGCTCACCGAGCCCATCGGGAACACTGCGGTGGCTACTGTCTGGTGTGTTCAGAGGAGACCCAACGAGACAGGCACCCAGCAGCTCCCTGCTTTGCAACAGGCAAATAAGTATATAATTCCAATAATAGCCCTGAAACACTTGAGAGGGGAAGGTTTTGACCTCAAGACGCATGTTTCAGAGGGCACTTTTAGTCCACTGAAAAGCTTTTCACATTACCCTGTGCTCACATTAATTAAACATGGATGATTTTAAGTCTTTTTTTTTGCCCCAGCAGACAACATGACTGGGGCTGAATTTCCAAGGTAGGCCCCTTGACTCAAAAGGTGCCCCTGAAGCACACACAGATTCAGGGCTCTGCATGACCACCTTTAAAATCATCATTTCAGGGAACGCAGCGGTACAACGGAAGCACGGCTTCTCCTAGAAACCACTGCTGTGACGAGCTATTCCGCTGCAGGGGCCACCGGGCTCTGCCGGAGAAAAGGGGACCAAGGGCATATTTACCCTCTCCCACTCCCGTTTTGTTCTCACGTGAGCAGAGCAAGTAGGCTTCTGCTTAGGTCTGCAATATTGTTCTACAAAAGAAAATGTTCTGAATTAATTCTAAATGCTTTTCATACTCTGATTCAAGAGAGTTATTGAATAAATTAAAGCTTTGAACTCCAAACTCCCTCGCCACTAGGTTTCTGAAGACTTCTTGAAAACCCACATCACAGGCAACCATAGTTTCCTATCTCGTACTTTTTTTTTCCTCTCCTTTTCGAATGGAGAAGCTCGTGACAGCTGACAGAACAGGAGAGGCCAGCCACATAAACCGAGCGCGCCAGCCGATAATGGCTGGAGAAACCTGCTAAATAATCCATTAACCTTCTTCAATAAATCCAGATGAATGCTAGAGTGGGGTGGGTGGAAGACAGAAATGTGGTTTCAAGAGACACATATTTCCTCCCAGCTAAAACGTCACACTATTATTAATGGTTCAGAGCATCTCTGTGTTGACAGCGAGAGCCCACAGAGTGTGAGTCAAGCTGCCACCGTGCTCCGCCAGTTACCTGCATTCAGACTGAATAGCCCCAGCGTGTGTGGGGGGGATAATCACTAAATACAGCCTGTCGCTTTCTTTTCACTTCATGATGCTGAGGAGGATGTTTAGAACATAGATAATTTATCCAAGAATATACGAAAGGTGCGTATGCTCCTTGAGCGAATGGGAACAACAGCCAGCGATGTTTTGTGCTATACATCGGTTCACTTCTCCTGCAAAGGGGTTCTACAGTCTTACCAAGGAACCACAATCCTACACAGAGGAGAAACTACTCTGGAAGCTGTAAATGCCTAGAAAGAAACCTCCCTTATGTCACACAGAATCACAGACTCACCGAGTGGAAGGGGTCGGAAGGGGCCTCTAGAGATCACCTAGTCCAACCCCCCTGCCAGAGCAGGATCCCCTAGAGCAGATCACACAGGAACAAGTCCAGGTGGCTTTGGAAAGTCTCCAGGGAAGGAGACTCCCCCACCTCTCTGGGCAGCCTGTTCCATGCTCTGTCACCCTCACAGGGAAGAAGGGTTTCCTCATGGTCAGGCTGAACCTTCTGTTTCCCAGTTCATGGCCATTGCCCCCAGTCCTGTCACTGGACATCACTGAGAAGAACCTGACCCCATACTCCTGACACCCCTCAAATGAAAACTCGATTCTTCTTTTTGCCTAGATCCCAGAAATACCTAATTGTGGGTTGGCTCAAGCTTCCAAAAGCCATGAACCTTTAAGGTGAATCCCAGTGCTGGAGGTTTCAGTTCCAGTGAGAACTGGCTATTTCAATTGATTGCTGCACGCTTCACGGCTACAGCAAATACTTCAGTTACAGCTACATGTTTGTCAGGCTGTCTCCGGAGCCATGGATGCCATGACGTATTCGAAAAGAGAGTCTCGTGACTGTGATTTGAGCATGTGGGTGGGTGAATACCTTGGAAATTCTGAGAGCTGCTGAGCTGAAACAGGTGACCTGAGCAGAAAGAAGAGGAATGGGGGCAGGTGTATTTCCACTGATAGTAACATTTCACCTGTCTTAAGACTCAGTTCCTGAGTCACTAAATGAGTGTTTCCATTAATTACAACTGGGACAAGCTCAAGCCTTGGGTCAGTGCTGCTACCACTGCACAGCACCCAGCTGGAACCTGCAAAGTGGGTGGGAATGGTTTTAGCCACTGGCAAAGTAAATCACCAGGAAAGCACAGGAAACCTAACCTACTTGGGCTCCTTTACAATCCCAACATGTTTTTGAGAAGACTCACACTGGACCGTTCTCCCCAGCTAGGTACCCACGCCTTTTTGCCTCTCACTCTAAACCACAGCCACGGATTTTTTCTACATTTTTCAATGGCCAACTGCCAGCCCTGGTTATGGAATATGCGTGGGGCATTGCTTGGAGCAGCCAGAAGCATTTCAGCA
>NW_010269992.1:51037-78686 GCF_000690775.1 Eurypyga helias
TCTTCCTCTAACCTACGACCAAGACCTTTGGGGGCCTGGCTGCTAACACCCTGCCTAAGAAGCTGTCCCTGTTCCCCCCGTGGCTTTGCAGCAGCATTTCCATGCTCAGACTATTGTTCCAGCACGGCCAATTTGCTACTCAGCTACGACTGGTTTTCCCAAATTGGCATAGAGACGCATGAAACTTTTCTTAGTACTGAAATGGGAAAACTCATAAAAGAAAGGGTCTGCTAATAGTAAAATCATTGCAGTGAGTAGAAAAGTCTCCTGTTGATTTTAGTTCATTTGGATCAGATCCAAATACATGAGAAATCTCTGAGCACAGTTTCCACATGTCTCTTGGCTGGGATTTTTCAGCCATACCTCCATCTTCATACTGCTTCATTCACAGTTACTTCCCTCTCTTTTAAACTGCCTAGATATTTCAAAGGCTCAGCTGTAGAAACTCACCATTTCCCCAAGGACCCAATCATGCTGGGTTTTTTTCCTCCTCTTCAATTAAAACTAACTGGCACCGGGCTTAAAATATTTCTGTATCTCGACTGAAACACATTGATTAAAACATAGGCAAAAGCACAACATGACCCCCAAACAAAAACACCTTTAAAAAGGCCTTTACAGTAAGGGTTCTTCAGGGGCATGGCAAGGAGAATCAAGCTGTCAGAGAGGAAAGCATAAAAAATTCCGGTCAATAAATGCCACACAGGCACCAGGTGGTACGGATTCTAATGGATAGAACTTCTTGTCTAGAGGCACTGAGGTAACTGAGGATGCCCAGGATCACACACGGACACCTCTCAACTGGCTTCTCGCCCGTAAGATTATTACCAGAACATAACACACCCATAATATACGGTTATATCTTATACCCATAAGATACGGTTGGACTGGATGATCTCTAAGGTCTTTTCCAACCTAGAGATTCTATGATTCTATAAGTAATTCTGGCTCTGCCTCTCCAGAAGACTCGCACAACCCCTCCAAACTGCATCCCTATGAAAACCACTGTTAGCACATCAGCACAGGTCATGTGCACCTCCAACCCCAGAGCCCAGAAATATTAGAATTCCTTTCTAAATTTCTAGCCAAGCACACGCAGAACGAATGGTGAGCACAGAGGGCCACGCCACTGGGCTGGGCTGCGCTGCAGCGGCTGCAATTCTTTACTGCCGCAGGAACTCGGAAGCACCCTGTCTCTGTTTTCACTTCAATGGACAGTTACTTTTTTTTTTCCTCCCCTCTACTTAAAGTATTTTTAACTTGGCTCCCTAAGAAATCAGGCTGGTGCAATCATGATGCACGCGTACTTATCTGTGTGTCCTTCTCTATTAATTTTTGATGCTTTTGGTTGTTTTCAGCCTAATTTGGCACTAGGCTCGTCTCCCAAGTTTTGCATTCTTCTGAGTTTCCTGAAAGCAGGTAGGCAAGGAGAGGAGAAAGACTGCAATAGTTTTCCTGCTATTCCGGTCACAGTCTTTCGTGGGCACTAGAGACTCCACGTAAGAGAGAGACATTATTGAGGATACTTTAACTAGCACTAGGAACATATTAAATTCCAGATAACCTAATCACTAGACATAAATCATAGGCAACCAGCTCTCAGCAGCTCTCCTGCTCATAAAACGGCTTTTCTAAAGAGCTCCAGGGGGCCTCATTGATCACGAATTCCACGGAGTTTTACTGAGGGAAAAAACACAGCCCTATTTACATACACTTCCCTAGACTAAAACGCGGGCTTGGTGCGCCTGATGCGGGGACCTGCAGACTAGCACACAACTACCCATGGGATGCTGAACCCTCTTTGCCTTGAGCTGCTCAACGACACTAAAGGACTGCTACAGTGATGCTGGCAATGGGGTCAGGGAGAGAATTCCTTCAGGAAAACTAATGGAAGTTTTGTCCTTCACATGGAAATTCCTGTGACACAGCCTCACCCAACTCAGCCCACGAGAGACTGCAGACTACCTGGCCTCAAACTTACACTAGCTATGGTCCCTTGTGTGGTGGTGTTCTCTATGAGATGCTCAGGAATGGGAAGGACATGACCAAGCATGGTTTACCCTTAGTAATTTGGGGGCTGGAAGCACAGGGTGGGACGCGCATCTTAGGAAAGCCTACGCTGTCTGCACATTGCAAAGGCCAAGGTTGGATGCACTGCAATGGTTTCAGCCTCACATTGCATATAGGTACAGAGGGAGACCAGACCTCCTCGACCTAGAAACGCCATGGCAGCAAGCCAGGACGCTGCATCTGAACCAAGCTGTAAGTCCTGTATCAGCCCTACTGCCCCGCACAGTGCCGCTCGCAGATCCCAGGTTCCCACTGATGTGGACATCTCTGCCCTGTCTTCCAGGCTGCCGTGGGGCTGTGACCTGTAGAGCTTACCTTGTAGCTACGACGACAGCCTCAGACTACAAATAGGCTTCAAGAAGCTTAACACAAACGCCTCCTCAAAGACCTCAAAGCCTCCTCCAATGCCAATGGAAAGCCCCCTCTGAGCTTTAGAGGGCTTGAGATCAGCTAGTTTTGAGAGCTTGAGGTAGCTTTCCAACACTGAGCTCCCTCCAAAGGTCCTGATGTGTCCCACTGACACTGCAGGTGCACTGGTATCCTGCTCTAACAAAGAGACAACCCTACCACAGCTATGTCCAGGAAAAAAGACACGGGCTCATTTTACTCTGCTGCTCTTACCACTGGGATGCTGGGCAATCTGGGTGGCAAAAGAAATGGAAACAGGACTCTCCGAGACAGCCTGAAGCTAAGTTTTCTATGGCAGTCTCTTGCATGGACTTTCAGCTGTTTAATAATGTGGTTGAGCCTACAGTGCCTTTTTTTCCTTCAGCGAGAGTACTAATCACAGTCTCATCTATCTAGATGCCTATTTTTATGAAACTCATACAAAGATAATATCTTTGAGACCTTTTCTCCCCTGTCAAATCTGAATAAATTCAACCAACATTTTGAAAAGTTATTGCAAGGGAAACTGAAGACAGACACAGAGATTGCAATGAGGCTAATTTCCATAGAAAACCGGGCTAAGTCCAGAAAGTTTTAAGAAAACTCAAGCCCTTACACATTCCTTTCTTTTAAAGGAAAATAACTTCCCTTCCATTTTTTAAAGGAGATTTAAAATAACCATCCAGCCCTGTCCTGAGGGGGATAAATCCTGAACGACACAAATACGCCTTGGGCCTTATTTTATGGATGGCAAACCTCATGGAACTCTGATAACGACCATCTGCCTCGTCTGAACTGTGAGCTATTGCTCCGGAGAGAGACTGTCCTGGAGCACCTGTGTATCACAAACTGGACCACCAGCTCCCTGGCACATCTAGGCCAGCAACCTTGGGCAGCATCCAGGGTTTGTTGGTGGGTGTTTCTTGGTTTTGGTTTTTTTTTTTTCCCCAGGCATATCTTTCTGATCTTTCCTGTAAATGCAGCAATACTGTAATTCCCCAGCAGCCAAGATGTCACAGAAGGAAATCCCTCAGTGCTCCAAGAAGGTTCACTGATACAGATATATGGACAAATTTCGTATCTCGCTATGTGCTGGAATTACAGCCAACATAACAGACATGGTACTGCCAACCTCAAGACTGAAAAATCAAGGCCAGAGACTCTAAAAAAGAAAGGTGTTTACATACAAAATTCTGAAACTAAAAACAGATAGGGCGTTCTGTTCTTTTTTTGCCCTTTGGCCTCTGAGACGTCGGGGTCTGTTTCACCCGTTTACAGGCTCATTCATTTTTTGATTTTGCTTTAAATGAAAGTAGAAAATCTCACAGAGTCTAGCTGGAGTTTTCAGAACAGCCCAAGGAATGGTAGTTTACCACAAAACCGATGGCAAGAGTGTGGATGTCCAAGACGACTTGGGTAGTGAAAGCCATTCCCCAAACAACTGACTCTCAAAGGTCTGAAATTTCAGTTAATCTTTGAAATCTATTATAATTTATGCTAAGGTATTCATAGTATCGATTTATAATTTACATTCCCTATCACCACAGTGCTAGGCAGCCTTCTTCCACCAACAAAAATACAATCCCAAGCCAATATTACGGTATGTGTTTACATTTTCAACACCCCAACAGCAGAGTCTTGGTATGTGTTGAACAAACAACAGGTAAATCACAACAAGCAGCTGAGCTAGCGAACACCAAATGTTTTGGCAACATTATGCTGTGTGTGTTTTAAGAAGGAAGTTGGGTTTGCACATTACTTATGAGTTAAGAGTAGCAAAGGAAAAAGGATAATATGATCCCAGGAGTTGTGTGAAACAACACAGAACCAGGTGGGAGTGAAAACCAGCTTTCCTTCAGCATGGGTGCAAGAAGGGATTCGGTCTGCTGAGCCGATTAGACGGCTGAAGCAGGAGAGGCCACCCCCAGGAGCCTAGCCGGGAAGCTCATGTGTCTCCTGTGGGGTCAAAAAACAGCCATGAAGAAAGGGAACTGCCTGAACGCCAGCTGGATGCCTGTATGAGACGAAGGGATGCTCCAGGATAACACGCAGGAAGAAGGACAAAGAAAGTTATAACAAGACTTTTAGCACAACTTGAAGGAAAATCTGAGAATGACAGCTTCTGCACTGAATTCAGGCAGGGGGAAGTCAAGGGCTGTCTCCAAGGAAGGAGGGTTTTTCCATATATTTCTAAATTAACTAAAATTCATTTAGGAAAAACATATTTCCTCTCTGCTGTGCTCATGGAAACAGCATAACAAATCTCAATTTGTGGCTGATTGTGTAAGTCAGCAATTACTGGTGTTCCGTCCTTGCATGTCCCTGTGGTTCCCGGGCACCGTGACACAACAGGAGACACTGTTCTTGGAAGAGGAGACAAAAGGGACAGACCAGTTGAATACAAACAGCCTGAGCTGCCAAAATTTAGGGGATTTTGGAAATGTAAACCCAGATTTCACAGCGAGCTGCTGTTCCCCGTTCTGATGACACGAGCGGGGCAATCCTAGCCCCTTTCCCCAGCTTCACCGCCTCTCCTACCCTGGGCACCTAGACGCCTCCGGGGTCTGCCCTACTGCTCTATTTCCTACTGCAAGCAACCCTCAGCCTGCTGATCCTGTGAGGTGGATGAGTCCCTCTGGAAACAGTGAGAGCTGAAGAACTGGAAAATGAAAGGAGGGGGGAGAGTTCAGTGTCTGGACTTGGCTAGAGGGATGTGGTTCAGTAAAGCCAGCAGAAGAGATTGTAACTTTTATTTAAAAGTTCTTAGGCCAAAAGAGAAACATGAAAATGGGAAGGGAGACAGAAGAAGATGAATTTATAAGGGCAGTGCCCTCAGTTTTCAAAGGACTTCAGGTAAGGTCATATTTAAGGTTTGCTGTTTTGAAGGCAATTATCATATTTTCTCCTGCAATTAGCTGAGCATTAGAATCAAAGCTATACTACATACACAGTTGCAATGCATTCACTGTTTGTGGGGCTTTAATATGCCTAATGCAATTTTAATTCTTTTATCTTTTATGACAGGACTTGATTCAGACCAAAATAATCACTGTATTAACATTTTTTTCTTACCCGCTCGAAGTAGTTCAGTTCATTACTGCAGAAACAGCAAGCCTCCCCAGTCCATCATTAATTCCTACTGTTTTAATTACGAGAGAGAAAAAAAAATCTCTATGGAAGACTTTGTGCATAATGACACTGTAAATACAAATCTTAACACAAAGCTATAAAGTACAAACCAGGCAAGGCAGTCGCTAAAGTAAGATTTTGGCAAAGATCACATTTTATTTGGTAGGAACTTAATTTTTCACTCTGCCAAGCCATTCTTATGCTGCTGAAATTAACTGCATCACATCTGCCTAGAGAAGAACGAAGCCCTTAAAACTGCCCTAACAATGAGTTCAAACCACATCCCCATATCTTAATTTGACAAAGTTCAGGGAAATGTCAGCTCCGAATGGTGCAGAAAAGACCTATTTCTATAATGAGCATGAATTGGGATTCTAATTCCAAACAGCTCTTCAACACAGGGAAAGTTTTGACGAAGATCTGAACTTGGACTCATTTGTAGTTCGGGCTAGTTTCTTCAGCTACTTTCGCAACAGAAGCTGAATCGATAAACCCGCTGCTTGCAGACAACAGCTATAATAATACAGATAAGCTACACATCTAAGATGGGATTTTCAAAGGTATGAACAGATTTAATTAGGACCATTTCGACCTCAGGGCTTTTGGATCTCAAACTAAAGCATGAGACAAGTGCCACAACACGGGAACTGCATGTCCACGTTTCCATAATGGAATATTTGAAGTTCAGGACATACGTACGTGGCACCTCCGTGACGAGAACTAGAAGTTTCAGGGAGCTTAAGGTGATGTGGATGAATGCACTACACGTACATATCCAGATGTGAAAAGCTGGAACTTTTTATTTATTTTGAGTAGCATAAACACTGTGATATTTCACATTTCAAAGTGGTAAGATTTAGCTAAAAGAAGCTAACGTGAGGGAAAAGAAGAAAAAAGTAAAACACAATATTACACTGTCGTCCAGCAATTCCTCCAGGTCGAGACTTCGATGTTGTTCTCTTCTTGAATCTTGGAAGACGTGGTATGAATGACCCTAATTAACGTGCAAACCCACAAGACAAAGATGCAAACAGAAAGGGTTTTTGTGTCTGCTCCTGATGCAGCCTGGAGACTTTCTGGCTGAGAGTTACCCCTGACTCAAATTCATTTGCTTCTAACCATTAAGTCCTCCAACACTGGGAGATAGATCTGATTAGACAAAGAGATAAGAAACTCTAGGGATCTTGTTAATGGTCCAGGTTTCCTGCTTACTCATGACTATTTTAAAAGAATACCAATAGAAGCAAAGAGGACAACAAGAACACCTGACGTTCACGCTAATAATAAATTCAAGGAAAATCAAATCACAAATTAAAGCAAAACCAAGACCAGAGAAATAGATTCTCCTATTACAAGAAATAAAATTTTCTTGTGCTATCCACCAAAGTTAATTACTTTTTACAACTGAAAACTGCTCGCACCAGGACATTTCGTTTGTTTATAGCCTTGTTACACTACATTCAGTTCAACTGCTGAAAGATCTAGCAGGCACATTATTAGATGCAGTTGAATCTTCTTCAGATGACAGAAAGGGAAAAACATGTATCTTTGCTGATTAACTGATTCTAGCAGTAAAATCTGGGACAACAGTGACCATTCCAAATAACTCACTGAATAATTATTTTCATATATATCCATACACACAAAAAAAGGAAATATGAAATGTTTACTGTGATACAGAAAACCTCTTGAGAACCTGATCTGACATCAGTGAAAAGACTTTTGAACTCCCATGGCCTTTGGATTACAGTGAGTAAAGTAAAAAAGCTCGAGAGTGGCTGAGAGAAAGCATAATGTACCTTCACAATGACCTTTAAATGCTGCATAACTATCAGGTTCAGCTTTGACAGACTAATATTTGAAAACAAAAAAAACCCTCAAATTCTGCATTGCTGCTGAATACTTACTGTCAAGCCCACGGCAGATTTTACCTTGAGGCTTCACCCCTTACAGAACTCATCATCAAGCTTGACTGCATCACCAGTGACCAAAACCAGTAATGGGAATTGCGGTGTAAGGAAATTAGCATCTTCACTGCTTTCGGCATCTTTGCTGGCCATCCAAATTGTGTCTGGGCTGTCTGTACTCTACCCCTTTGGCAAACACTTCAGGATCATGGGCGTCAAGAAACTTAAATCCCTACTGGAGAGGTACAGGAGCTCCAGCTATCGATCAAGTCTGCCAGGTACCGCAGGGGTACCACCGGCCTTACCTTGATTAGACCTCAAGCCCCTTCTGCTTCTACACAGCCCAAGCGGAGGTCACAAACGCACTGAAGGTGGTGCCTAAAGAAACACCTCTCGTCCTGAGTTTCTCTTCAAGCCTCGGGCAAGTCTGAGCAGCTAGGCAACGTCCAGCAAGGACTGAAGGGCTGCAGTCTATGCAGAGACTGGTTGGCGCTGGGCAGGATAAGAGCTCTGCCTGGTAGGACTGCAGTTGGATCTGTGAGTAAGGACTAGAGAAGGCATGTCACAAAACAGATGTTTTCTAATGAAAACCATTTTCTGCAGAAATGTGAGCTCTGCTAGGGCTGACCGCCTTTGGCTGGAGCATTACATGTAGTTATTGTACAAGAATAACTGATCAGAAACTCCTTCCTGATCCCAGTTCCCTGTAGTTATTGTACAATCAAGAGGCTGATCAGACCCAACACCCAAGATGCAAAGAGAAGAGATGCGACTGCATTTCCAGCATGGATATAAAACCAACTGAAATGCTGTCACAAAATCCATCCCCTGCTGTGACAGAAAACAAGATTCCATAGTCGAGACTGGACATTACTTTTCAAGGAAAGTGGATGATAAGAGTTCGTAAGCTGAGACTTACTACAGAAAGAGCAAGTGTTTGTACAGTGAGACCACCATACTTGGTAAGAAGGAATTTAAAAAAAAAAAACAAACCAAACAACAAACTGTTCTGGCCTTGAGCTGTCTGCCTGCCTGTATTTCAAACACCTGCTCACCTCCTTCCATGGGCACCCTGTTTCACAAAATCGAGCAAGGCTGTTCACAAATAAGCAGCGACTGGCAAAGTTGGCAGGGAACAAAACTTAAAAGAGACTACTTCAGAGACCCTGAAGCCCGAGGTTATCAACAGAAAAGGACATTTTTAAAAAGACATAGCTACAAACAGCCCACAGTTTTTCAGCTGCAGAGAAAAGTAGCAGAGACTGCTTTCCACAGCCTTAGTTGTAACTATATTCACTAAGGTACAACAGTTAGAGAAAGGTGTAGACTTTCTTTTCATCTTTCTCCTGTAAAGTAGGTTTTTCTTTCTTACTTTGTATTTACCATCTCAGGGCTCATGACTGATTTTCAGCAACACGAAGAATATTGGCTTCCCTTGAGGATGTCTACTGGACCGTACGAGGGACTCTGCCTTTTCCCACAGCAGCCACTGTGAGGACACACCAGAGCAGGGATTAGCAGAGACATTTGAAATGCAACACTGCCCGTGTCAGCCACGGATACCCATTCCCGTGGAGTGGCACGACGTGTGAAACAAGCAAACTGGACATGTGCTGGTGGGATACGGGTGTTACACTGTGCCAGGACACCCTGCACATGGCTCTGAACAAGCAAGGCACCTGCCTGACAACAGACACAACCGCAGCAAGTACCTCCTGAGCAGTAATTCCCAGCCCATTTCCATTTCCCACGGGGATTTTTTGCGTGGGTTATTTTGGGTTGGTTTTTTTTTTTTTTTTCCTGGGTTTGAGCTGCCATTCACAAATTAACATGAAAACAGAGAATTTAAAGGCTGAATGAGCCAGCAGGAAAGGTAAGGGCCTAGGACTAACTTTCTCATCTCAAACGACCTCCTCCCCCTGCCACAGGTCTGATTTAGGCTATGGTAATTGCCCCTGCTAGGGGAAGAGTCCGCAGAAGCCCCCTCGTTATCTTTCTTAGGATGAATGGCAGAAGTAACCACTTTAGCCATTCGGCAAACAAAAAAGAGCTGCCAGTTCTCACAGGGCTCATGAGACCCACCCGAGCTGCTCTGTCCCCTTCTTTTGCTTAAGTTATTTGCTGGCTGGCTGGCCAAAGAGTGCCATCAATGCTTGCTAGCTGCTTATAAAACATTTTTCCAAAGAGAAAAAAGCGTGATCCCTTCACCTCTTGCCTGCCACCGCCTCCCCCACACCCCAACCAGCCACTCAGGGGCTCGGCTGCCTGCTCTCCTCTCTCCCGCCCCTCTGTCAGCCTTTCTTTGACTGTATTTTAAACCCCCCTTAGTGCGTTTCTTTAATGCACTCTCACACATTTTAATTCCAGTTCTTAGTCTGTCAACAATGAACTCTGCCAGCTAAACAGAGCTCAAACTGCTTGCAGTTGGCGGCAAAGATCTATTGAAGGGAGGGTAACGTTTTTTCAATAGCAGGCTTTCATGGAAAATACTAAACTGTAGTGCAGTCTTTCTCCTATAGCCTGCGATTAAACTGTAATTCCCTGATAGACTTATAACCATGATTTCCTACCAGCTGGCCTGGGAAATTATTCCTGTACTTCACCCAACAGAGCTGTTACTTGGATGGCACACACACAAAAACCCTACCTTCAGATCTGCAGTGCCCCTGCTTGGAAGAGCCGAACGTGCCGCAGCTCCAGCCAAGGGCAGGTTTCTACAGTAGATGGCAGCACCCAGGAGCCCTGAAGCTTTCCAGCTGGCCAGGCTATTCCAGCGACCCTCTCCTTCTGCTGTCTTATTTAATTTCCACACATTGCCCACAACAGGCATGTCTTCCTCCTTCCCTGCCCTGCCTCTGGTTGTAGTAACCTCCGCTTTCCTGCCAAAAGCCTTTCTTTACGTCCTCCCTTTCGGAGCAGGCGATGCTCAGCTTGTACTGCTAAAACGACTTCCAAGCAGAGTCAGAACAGAGAGCCTGGCCCTTTTCTAGCTCTTATCTGACAGATTTACTTCATCCCATAAAAAGAAAACAGTATGACATATTCTTCAGGGCACAAAACCGAAACGGGCTCTGGACTTCACCTGCAGCATTTGTGGAGTGAAAACAAGAGAGGCAGTAACAGGTAATGCTAACATAGATTACAGGCCAAAGGAAATGAGATGTGGAGGAGGAATGAGCTCCAAGCCACCGTTCTTAGGTCTGCAAACTGAGAGCACAGCACATGTTCTCCCACTCCAGCAGAGAGGCATCCCGCCACTCAGCTGCACCAGGAAACGGGGCAGGGTTCCCTCTGTACCAGCTTCAGGTCTTTCCACACGCTTCCCTCCCGGCTGAGGCCTCTGCTCCAGCCTGTCTCCAGCGACTCGTGACCCACACAAACGCTCCCAGATTTCTCTTGGATCAGAGGAATGTTAACCATCACCTCTCTAAACTGTTCCAGCCACCTGAGCTGATTTAGGCTGACACAGGTCTGCCTGGACTGAAACCAGCACTGGCAGAGTGTGCCAACCCGGGGGGAGTGATGCTGTGACAGCACACGGGCAGCTGAAGGGACCCCCCTCGGCTGTTGGGGCTAGCAGGTTGAGAAGCAGAGCAACTGCTCTCGGTGCTGCGTGTCCGCGACCACCCGGAGCGATCCCGCGGATCCTGCACTCCCTGCAAGCGGCAAAATCATAGAATCATAGAATGGTGTGGGTGGGAAGGGACCTTAAAGATCATCCAGTTCCAACCCCCCTGCCATGGGCAGGGACACCTTGCACTAGACCAGGTTGCTCCAAGCCTCATCCAGCCTGGCCTTGCAGACATCCAGGGATGGGGCATCCACAGCTTCTCTGGGCAACCTGTCCCAGTGCCTCCCCCCCCTCTCCGGGAAGAATTTCTTCCTGACATCTAATCTAAACCTCCCTGATTTCAATTTATACCCATTACCCCTTGTCCTGTCACTACAGGCTCTTGTAAAAAGTCCTCTCCCAGTACCCTTGTAGGCCCCCTTCAGATACTGGAAAGCTGCAATGAGGTCTCCTTGGAGCCTCCTCTTCTCCAGGCTGAACAAGCCCAATTCTTGCAGCCTTCTTGCAGAAATAGAAGGGATCATCGCATTCCCCCCAAAACATCGCACGTACATCTTTAAACGGAGATAGGGGTTCTGAGGTCCTCAGAGAAAGGAAGGGATGGAAGAAAAAACTGCAGAAAACAAAAAGATGAGCTCACAGTTCCGGTAACAGCGAAGTGACACGGTTTGTTGGTGCAGGGCAACTGTCCGTCGGATGCCTTGGCACGAGGCAAAGCGCTGTAAATACAAACCTACAACAAGCCATGGCACACAAAGTGAACTATGTCCACTGCCTAGTTTTAACCCAAGAATAAAAAGACTCCAAACCGCAATTTTCAAAATTCTTACCCTGAAATATTGGTAATAGTGCCTTTCAAACCCCGGTGCCTCAGGTGATGCTGATTTGGCAACACAGGTAATAGGGAGATCTGCCACGGCCCCGATACGTGCGTGCGGCAACACAGGCTGTTTTCTTCTCCTCCAAGTTTCCGTGGTGGCATAATACATTGGAGGAGACATATAGTAAGAGAAGCATGACCGGGGAGGGTTACTACTACCTCTAGTACAATCACTGCAATCATTTCAGTGTGTACAAGCTGATTTCTCAGTACAAATGCCAAAGCCATTGCTCCTGCAAATAAAGACCTGGGATTGTTTTTCACAGTGTGCCCCTGCTGATTTAATTTTAGGCTTTATATTTTGTGGGGTGCATTTCTAAGCCTTGTGTTAAGTGCCTAGCCCTCTCTGTTTTGCCTCCAGAGGTGGTATGGTAGAGACCAAGGGCAAGGAAGAAAGGGAAGATTGTGCTGTTTACTGTGGCTTTCATTCTCCTCCGTTCCCTTTCCCAGATGAATGCAGTAACTTTCACCACCACTTTGTCAGTGAGACAGAAATATGCAGCATCAAACATGCCATGTTAAAGCAGTGTCTGGGATATGAGCTGAGGGAGCTTGAGCCTTTGCTCGTGTCAACAGCATCTTTCACATCTCACAGGCATGGGGAGATGAAGGTCACTGAGGAAGAGCACTTGAATCAACACAAACCCAACCAACAGTGTTAGGCTTGAAAGCAAAATATGCTCCTGATCTTTTTTCTTCCTCTTTCTAACCAAAAATAACAGGGGGAAACATCTATTTTAAAATATTGTACTGCATTAAGATGACAGTCCTGTCTCTCCCCAGGACCTCAGCAATGCGAATGCTCCTGACACCATTTGTGGCTTTGTGCAGAATGAGTTCTGGGACTGGAACCCGCTTTTCCCTCTCTTTAAAGCCACCTTGCCAGCCAGACGTTTGTTGCCACCGGGAATAGTCCCTGTAGGAAATACCAAGTGGATTACCAGAAAGTGGCAGAGGGAGAGAGAAATGCACATTGTAAGTCTGATCCACGCACCACACCAACAGCGAGGGACACGCTGAATGAACTGGTGATCAAGTTCTAGCTGGCTGTTTTTCGTGTGTGAATAGAGGTGAGTTTTATTTTGACGCGAGGCTCCAAATATATCTAGTTTTAAAATACACAGCAGATGATTTCATTTGGCAGCAAGACTATACTCCCATATTGTCTTCCACAAACGAGTTGAGAGAATAAGAAAAAAACCACCTAATAAATCACTTTCATTATGCTTATATATTAAATAGGTAACGACTTCCACTGGCACTGCACAGAGGGGAATATGAGACACAGGAGGGATTAGGAGACCTGTAAAAACTGGGACAGAAAGTCTGTAAGTTAATCAGAAACACTGTTCCCAATCTTGTGCTGCTACCACCGCCTGAAGACATCCCGTGCTTTGCAGGACACTATTGCCTGCTCTTGACACAGCATGATGTTAACAACATCAAATCAACAGAGGGGATATCAGCCTTCTGGCAGATTGGGAGTTTTGCCCCCTCCCCTAAAACAATCAACACAATAGCTACTGAATGCAGCTGCAGACACGTTCAAAAGAAGGTAAATCCTACCACACTGTTTCGGGAGAAGGCTAGATCAAGGCTAATAAAAACAGTCTAAAACATTGATTTTTCAGGTTTACAAGATGTAGCAGACATAGCTGGATCTGTGGGATCTGTATCTTGCAAAAGTTTAGCATGGAAATAATGTACAGTCTCAGCCATATATTCAACTCGCGGGTGTGTGTGTGTTGTTTGCATTATGAAATTAATTTGCCACAAACCCAGGGAGAATACAGTTAAACTCTCTGTAACATTGCCCACAGAGCTGGCAATTTCCTTCCTGTCCTCCTGTAAGATCCATGCTGACTGGAAACCTGATGCTGGAGAAAGCATCTGAACTGGAGAGCCAGCCAGGAATCTCCAAGCAGAATCACAGGCAGCCCCCGTACCACTAGACAGAGGAAGGCTATTAAAGCTCAATAGCAATTCCAAACCCTCTGGCTTTTCCCTCGCTTTGCCATAGGGGTATGTGCCAAGGTACAGTTAATCTTGCTTTTCCCTTTTGTGTTCCTTGGCTAAGTAGTAGCTGGAGAGAGGAAGACAGGAAAGGAATATGCTGCTGAGACAGTTCCATCATCAGGGCTGTGTCCCAACACTATTTACGCTGCATCATTACGGTTCTTCTCCCCTCCAGATGAAAGGAGAACACATACATCCTCCAGACACAACTCACGGTCCTTTGTACATTCTCACCTGCAGGAAAATTCCCATTGCAAGGAAATCCCAAATTGCAAAATAGCGAGAGTTTGAAAAAGTACTCTACTGATGGCAGGCATCTGTGGCGTACGTCTCAACACAGTATTGAACAGCAATGCCCCACTGCAGTCACGGAGACTAACCACATACCGAGCTGTATGAGCGAGAAATAGCCGGCAGGTCAAGGGAAGAGATTATTCCCCCTCTATTTATTTGAAATTGCATACAAAACCTCATGTACCTCTCCACAGTACAAGAGAGACGTCAACAGATCAGAGAGGGCCCAGCAGAAGACTGCTAAAATGCTCAGGGGAATGGACTACATAAAATGATGAGGAGAGGCGGAGGAAACTGGGGTTTGTTTACCCTGGAGAGGAGGTGGCTAACGTGGGAGTCTAACTGCACATTTCCACTACCAAAAGGAGGGTTACAGAGGAAAACAGAGCCAGTTTTCTCACAGGAGCACAGCACCAAGAAGCAAGTGTCCTGAGGCTATGGACATAAATGCAAGAAGGGGAAGCTGTCTTCTGCATCGCCTGAATTACAAACAGAGAAATGCTGCAATGCCCAAGTTACTGCAAGGGAGGAAATTTCAGATAAGCTACAGCTTCTGACACAAAGGAGTGGCAGTCAACATACCAACCTCTAAAAGAATCAGCTGATCCTTCTTATGACCTCAAGCACCTACTGTCTGCTTCTATGCAGTATGCTTGTGTGTGCTGCTATCAAAAATGAGCATGAGGATTACATTTAAATCAGCAAACAGTAATTGGATACATTGCAAAGAGAATCTATTAGAAAGTTGGACCTGTTACAAGAGTTACCAGGCTGGTCAAATGATGGCCTACGCCAAGACCATGCGGACTCTGCCGTGCACTTCAGCCTTCTGCCTCAGGGGAAGCGTATTTCATTGAACGAGGAGTATTCTGAGAAGCAATAGGGACTCCAAAGAAGAAACAACAAAGGAAGATTCTGTGATTACAATTTCAGACTCCTCTGTTTACAACCGCAGCTTCAGGTCATTCCCATTTCCTGGGAACCCTGCCTTGCACAAGTACTGACCTGTGCAAAAGTGTTTTTCGTGACATCTGGCTGCAGACTGAAAGCTGCGAGGTTGACTCAGGTGCAAGAGGATGGGTGACCGTAGAAGCACGTGTGGGTTTCTTCCCACCTTTCCATGAATAAAAACCCCCAAACAATTCAGCAAGGTAGCAAGGCTTAGCAGCCCTTGAGAAAGACGTTATAAAACCTGTGTGCAGAACTGCTGTCCCATTCCACGTTAGCAGTGGGGCTCAACACAGTGGCCTTCGCGTAGCAGCCGACAAGGGCCAGCAGTCTTTTTGGGATAGGTAAAAACGGTGTCTCACAGCAGATAAAACATTTTAGCTGAAAGAGAAGACACCTGCTTGCACTGACCTATGAATGGTTGCATGCCTTGCGCTCCACGCGCAGCCGAACGCAACGCTGAGGTCTCCTGAGCACGCTCGTTCGGAGCTGAAGAGAAGGGAAACGTGTCTGTAGCTGCCTCGGGTTGGCTCTGAGGTTACAGAGTCAGCGCATGGCAACTCTGTGAGTGCAACCAGGGGTGCCTTTCGCCTGCTCCTCCACTGGGTCCCTGCAGTGTTGGGGTTGTACCCATCCTCTCCGTGCCAGCAAGTGCCAGAGCCAACGTGCCTCGATTTCACCTTCCGCTGCTGCGCAACTGACGTTTTGTTCTGTTTCCACTCACAAAATCCCTCAGTTCTCAGAATCAGGAAAAGGAAGGGCTGGGATAATCAGGCCATTATCACAATTACCCTTCTGGGGAGAAGACAGAGCTTTTTAAGCTGATATGCCCCTATATGCACTTCCTCTGGCTTCCTGCAAAAAGGCACTAACGCATTTAACTAGCATTATATTGGGTGTGCTTGTCCCTTTCCTAGGAAGATGGGCTATCAACAGGCTCCCTGAACAGCTCACTAACCTGAAATGCCAGTTTTGCTTCTGCAAATCTCAGTAATCTAAGTAGCCAATTCTGCAAAGGGTTACAGTACGAAACAGCATCTTCATTTCAGCATTTCCCCCTTCCCTGTCTTCTTAATTATTATACTCTGGTCCCAAGCTTTGTAAACACCCTGCAGAACGACTTGCCTAGACAAAAATTTGCATTACCTACATAAATGTCTATTAGCAACTGAAGTGACACAGAGCAGACAAGAGACTTCCCAAAGAGAGACAAACCGCTATTAATTCTATTTAGTTGCACGTATAAAATATGCAGCAAATAACAAACATGCACAGGAATGTACACAGCCCTCCCAGAGGACACAACTCAGGAGTAACAACCAGGATAGTATTGCTGAAAAACATTAAGCTTTAGAAGTAAGGATCAAATGTTTGCCTGTGAGAATAGGAAAAAAACCCACAACAGGATCAGAGAATGCCCTGTTGTGCGTGGGATTCCTGCCATGACAGGGAGCAGGGAGAAGATGTTCAAGTAAATACGGTTATTTTGACAATAAGGAGTATTGTGCTAGTAGGTATTTCATATGAAAAGCAGGAAGTACTCCCCAAATAACAATAATAATAGTAACAACAACAACTTCAGGTGTGTGGCTTCTAGCACCACCATATTCCTAGATGTGAAAGAGCATATGGATATCTGCTTTTATGGCTACTGTTGGGCAGGAGGGGTATCTGTGATATTCATGGATGCACCAAGTATGCTGTAAGTAGTTATCATTACACACCAAATGACAAGGAAGGCCAATGATATTGACTGACTGATTAAAAATGAGATTTATAAAAAAGAATCAGATGAATGGCTTGTATACACGAAATACAGCAAATAACAGATAATGCACCAGGGGATTTATTACTAAAACCAATTTGATTTTCTAAGCCTTAGGTAATTTATAACCTGCAAGTGAATAAGAAAAAGGCTGCTGTTCTTCAGAAAATATTTCTTCTGGCCAAAAATAGAAAAAAAAAAAAAAAAAAGGAAAAACCTGCTAAACATTCTCCCCCACAAAACAGAAAAGGAAACAGGAAAAAACCCTACCCCAACCCTTAAGGTAGCAGAGCTCTATGCTTCATAACTTCATGTACTGCACTGTCAACCAGACTGGCAGATCCGAGGAAGCTGACAGCTCTCCCGAGGACCCTGCTGCAACCGCTGTGCAGAAGTCTGGAACGGCACAGACCTGATCCCGCATGTAATGAGACTGAAGAGAGATGGAAGGTAAACTCCCACCCCCCGCTGCAGGGAAGGAGCAGACAGGCTGCCATGCCTCGGGCGTGCCAACGCACAGACACCAGCGTGGGCCTGCTGTCCCGGGTGGCTTTGCTCAGGGGAGGCGTCCTCGTGGGGAGGGGCAACCAAAAAAGTCAAGCTTGGTTGCCATAAAGGCGCTGCAAAAAGGCGTGAAATTGTATTACATTAAAAACACCCCAACTTGCGCTCAAGGCATGTCACTCACGAATCCAGAGAATATACAGACGTACCAAGGAAATACTGACATATCTGCGCTCCTCCTTTATGCCTTAGGTTAAGCACACTGGAAAAGCCTCATTAACTGGTGGCAGCTTTAGCTGAAGGTCTTGTGCACTAGGCTGGCTAAGAATATTAGGCCTCATTAAATCAAAAAAAAAAGAAAATTAAAAAAAAAAAGGAAAAAACCCCAAACAAACAAACATAGCTGCTCTAATACTCCCTTCAGTTTGTCTAATTCCACTTTAATTGGTATCCATGTACCTGATCTCTTGCATTCCTCACAGAACCATCCCAGACACACGCGCTTCTCACACAACTGAACGCAGCAAGGTGGGAACTTTGCTCCCACCGAGGCCAGTGTAGAAAGGCTCTGGTGGGAATCAGAGACTTCTCACAATCCCCCAACAGGTGAGGAAGTCCAAAATACGTGGCTGCGGTGGCAACTTGGAAAGTGCACAGCACAGTGGCAGATGCCAGAAGAGTGGTAGCTGGTAACTCGCTGTGGTGACTGTGTGAGACAACGTACCACCGCTTCACCGCAAATTCACCACCACCTGTAACGAACCTTCAACCGCTACCAACACCATGGGTCTTCTCCTTCTGAACCTGTACCAGTACCATGTTGAGGTCAGCTCTCAGCAAGTTCAGGCTCTCTCTGATCTCTATTCAGAATCTCACAGAATCTTTTATGTTGGAAAAGACCTTTAGGATCCAACCAACCCAGCACTGCCAAGTCCAACACCAAACCATGTCCCTGAGCGCCCCGTCTACAGTCTTTTAAATCCCTCCAGACATGGTGACTCCACCACCTCCCTAGGCTGCCCCTTCCAGTGCCTGACAGCCCTTTCAGTGAAGAAATCTTTCCTAATATCCGATTCAAACCTCCCCTGGTGCAACCTGAGGCCATTTAAAATGCAGGTCATTTACTCTAAAAACCCAGAGCATCCCTGCTGAAGAGACTGAGGTCAGGACTGACCGTGAGCTGAAGAGAGAGCAATCCCATAGCTGACACTGAGAGTTTTGTGTTTGCTGCCTATGGCAGGAGCTATCCTGTTATATTATCACATCATTTATGACTTAACAGGATGAAGGCTCAACAGAAAAGACTGCAAAGGACAACTGCCATCCTACTGCAGATGCCAGATCATTCCAAAAAAGCATTCTGGACCACAGAATGCATTGTGTACATGAGCATTCTGTACCCTTCTGCTGGTGGAGGCGGTGCAGAATGGGAATGGGCTTGCCATCCTCATACTCCTTTCTGGCCATAATGCAGAAAGAAGCTTGGTTTGCAGGTCGGTCGTACTGCCTCCATGGATGATGGAATTACTAAACGTGTAACTGTACATTAATATACACATATATGTACGTCAGAGACCTGGAGAGCACCAACGCGAGACAGAAGATGTGGGCTGTACTGGCTCTGACATGCAACCTCCTTGGTTGCATTGCAGAGTGGCCATACTTTCCTTTAAGGTGCACGAATTCCCTAGGGAAGGCGCTTGTGACCATAAGAAGCCTAAGAAGTCAGCATCGAATAGCGATGCTGCTGGCTTGCAGATTTTTAAAGGAAAGTATCTCATTGGCATTCCTTTGTGTCCAGTATACTTCAATTAAAATCAGTCACTGTGCAACAATAAAAAAAGAAACACCAACAGACAAAACTGATTTTATAGCCTGATGCCTTTGATGAGTAGGATATGTATGAGGATTATGGTAATTCTGACAAAATTAATAGGTATCGCCACAGTGTAATTTGGGGAAAGACAACGTACTGCTCAACTATAACACACGTGACACTCGCAGACCACGCGGGCATCTTCTAACAACATGGCCAGGTCTCTGCTTCTCTACCAACCCCTGCAGCCGCACCGCAGGACAGCCCCACCGACCCCACTGGCGTGGGCTGCCGAACGCCTGGCACCTCCTCACCCCAGGCACCATCTCGTGAGGTTCATCCATCGAAAGTCTTTGAAGTAGGAGAGAGTCCTGTTATTCATCAAGAGTTTCAGCTAGTAAAGAAATGACTGAGATCCACTTTACAAAGTGCTGAGTGAGACCCTTTTAACCCATTAAAGTGAGCTTTAGCAGCACTGCAGAATGACCTGGAAAGGGAAGGAATGGGAATTTTCACTCTTTGCTCAGCTTAAAAGACCTAACTAAGATAGGTGACCAGCACACATTGAAACTAAACCCCACAGCTTCCATTCACACGTCCATCCTTCCTCTGCTCATTTTTGCTGACGTGCCATGTTCTGTGTTTCTGCCTCACTGTTCTACCCTGGTGGTGTTTCCTTTCCCAGGAGATAATTAATTAATGCACAAACTATAGCAAAACTAAGCAATCAGAATACCAGTTCAGAATGAACAGTGCATTGGAAAGAGATGAGTTATGCCTTTTAAACATCAACCTGAATACTAATTTAACTTTCACTGGCCAGAAACAGTCTGGGCCCTGGAGCTTTGTCCAAGAAGACACTTCTCTAGAGCAGATGTTCCCCAGGATGCTCGGCATGGGAGAACATGTCAAGGATGATGACGATGTTCTGACAAAGACAACGCTTCCGTGATAGCACCATCTCCCATAGCCAAGTGATCTCAGACACTCACCCTCAGCATCCCCCAAACTGATCACAGAAGTTGTAATACACTCATCCTCTTCTCACATCCACAGCATCCAACCAGACCACCTCTTCCATCCAGAAGGTTTTGGGCCATGTTGAGTGAAACTCCTGGCCTGTGGAGATAATGGTTAATTCCTCACCTCCACCTCATGGCTCTCTGCTTTCCCTTGACTTAGCAGGTCTCTCACAAATGCCGACAGGTTCTTAAGGTGGTTTCTCTCTCTGCTTTCCTCAAAGTCATCAGAGACAGGCACTGTCAAAGGACTGCTCAGAGCACACCTTTGCTTTCTGTGTTCTCACTGTCCCTGTACAAGTATTGTCCTTCTCCATTACCTAATCAGGGGAAGAGAGCTACAGGCCTCGATGTGAGTTACCTTTTTGGACACGCTCCTGTGATCTTTGGGAACCTGCACAGCTTTATATGCCGTGGCGTGACTCGCGCTTCCCCACTCAGACACGCACACACAGACACAGGCAAGCGTTCCCAAGGCTTCGCTGCTGCAGTTTAGGCTGATGAAAAGAGCAGCTTTATGGAAAACCCCTCTGGGACTGACTGTACATTCTGCAAAACTGCCTCTACAGCAAGTAAATAAATAAATAATGTGTTCCTCGTTTTTGATTTAGACTGTAATTTCCTTTTTAATAACTATCTGCTTTCACAGCACACTCTCCAACTCAACGGTATTTAACAGGAGGCTTATACTATTTTCAGGGGACTTCAATTATGAATTAGACTGTAAACTTCTTCCTCCTTTTTTTTTTTTTCTTTTTTATTTCCTCTAACACTTTACTAAGTGGCAGTGTATTCAAATTCCTCTTCAAACAGATGTATTGCTTCAAGTTTTTACATTAGGGAATAGGGCTATTTTCTTCCTGCCTGACTCTACTGTTCTCCTCACGGCCATCAGATTGAAACAAACCAAAACAAACAGAACAAAACAGCATGCTAAAAACGCCCAGGCACCAAATAAACATCATCCAAGATGAATCCCTTGTTTCAATCATCCAATGTTCCTTCATCTCGCTACACACAGCATTTTTGGTTGAAATGAATAGAAACACTTAAATCTCTCCGTCACCTCTGTCCATTTAAATGCCGAACCACATCTGACTTTGTAATGAATAGCAGAGCTGTTTATATAGCCTCCATGCTTTGGAATTAAGCGATAGGCCCCATGAAATCATTCATTACCACCAAGTTTGCTTATTAAAGCCTCAGGCAAGTGTAAGGGCAGTTAACTCTAACACCGCGATTGCCAAGTCCAGTAATGACTTATTCCCAGGTCTTTCTTCTGTTAGATATGCCACTCCTTACACGCTGGAGTTGTGACAAAATGCTTTGCAAGTTACCTCTCTGACTGACCATTCATCAATAAACGTAAAAAGCAGATACGTGGGTAAGGTTGCTGGGAGAAAGCTGTATCCTAAAAGGGCCAAACAACTGGTAAACCTTCATTTAGAAGGCAGAGTCACAGCCTCTAGGCCAGTAACAACAAGGCTGAGAAAGGGGAAACGCTGTCACTGAGAACCAGTCACGACACATTTTGATTTGGCAAGAGAAGTCAGGAACAAAGTGATGCTCTCGGACCACTGCCAAGGAGCACCGGCTAGGCATGAGTGGGAGGCCAGCCAAATATTCTGGCTTTCCCCTCTTACAGAAGGTTATCAACAGCAGATGCAGAAAGCAAAGAAATTCCCGGCCTTTTCAGCTCCTCTGCACTGCTCCCACATCGGCTGTGGCTGTGTTCAGCTGACAGTCTCTTTGGATGGAGGTCAAAGCAGCGACCCTTACACCCAGCTTAGGAAGAGGGCAGAGATGTGTTCTGATAACAAAAATGAAGCAGAGTTGAGTTATGCTTCAGGAACTCAATACACCACATGGTCCAAGCTTTGAAAGAGGGAAATGTGAGAGGGCTCATATTTCACTTCTTACTCCAGCAGCATCCGGATGATTAAAAGGGACTCTGTCATCGGCTGTCATTGTGAGCCATGCGGTTGGACCCGACGGCATCTAACAGGCCAAATTCAGTCTGGATTTATGAGGATGAAGCTCACACAAGACAAACAGAGGTTTCCCACATCTCTGGACTTCAGTCAACGATTGACAGGGTGACAGTGTGTGGCAGGATACCCCAAACAAATCAAACATGCCTTCATGTATTTATTAGTGTATCTGATTAGCCTGTGAATACAATACCTCAGTATGCTAGGAAAGGGGGGGACGTCCTGAAGTCTACTGGACTGTAAAGTGGAGGGGGAGAGGCCATTCGTGTCTTCAAGAACTGCAGGACACAGACTGCCGACTTCATTGCAAAGCAAGCTTCTGCACCAGGGATTTACAAGGTTACCTTGGAAAAGGATCACAGGCTACTTAAACATGGTTCTGAGCAGGGAGTACATTCAATAACCAATTTTGCTCATCTCTATTTAGTTTGTAAGTATATTTACACCTCGTTATGTAAATATTTGAGTATTTATATACTATGTATATTTTGTTTATAAATCTGTTACAAAACCACTCTGTCTTAAGTTTATTTAAACCAAGAAGGAAGATTTGCTTTTTCACATATTCAAAATTATTTTCTTACTAATATAGCATCTGAGTGGCTCTGACGGAGAACGCTGTAACTGCCAAGCTCTTAACGCCCTGGTTTTATGTCTGGAAGCCCCAAGCTGTTAAGACCATGGCTCAATGTAAGCCTGTTTTCTGTTTTTCCTGTTATACACCCAGAATCAACCATATTTCACGCCGTCCTGATACCAGCGTTCAGACTTATCAACTTAAAGTTTAGTATCACACGATACCATCACTGCGTGCTGTCAATAGCGTCCAAATATGAATATATTGCTAGACAGCAGTAGGATTTATTCTTATCCTGTCTAAACACACAGGCACGGATATATGTGTCTGTGGTAGAGGGAGAGAGGGAAGTGAGCATTTCAAAGGCACAATGAGAAACAAGTTGCCCAGTACTTTTATATAATAGAGATGGGTATATTTTATGCCTGGTAACAACATATCTGTGCTTATATAATATATATGGACATATTCTATATATGGCAAACACATACCTGTGCACTTAATTGCTTTAGAGAGGAAAAATATGTATGTAGTTGCAAAAGACTAAAAAAAAAAAGGTAACTAACACTTCCATTGTACTACAACTTTCAGACTTTCCTGCTAGGAAATAAAGCTGAGGTAGTGGGAATTTGAAACATTGCCTGTTCTTACTCTACTACCCACATGGAGAAGAGCAGCTGAGAGCAGAAACGAACCCATATATACATATGTATTTTAGGGCAAAGAGAGAAACAAAATTCCCTGAAGATTTGTCTTCGGGATGCCGCAACTTCAAGGAGTTGCCAGTATTAGCTGATGTCCGTGGATTTGTCCCCGTTACGCACACAGGCTGCCACTCGCCGTAGCACTGTTGACCTGGCAGCCAAGCCTGCCAAAGGATCATCGGCGCCTTTTAATTCCACGAGGGCCGAGCTGGAGCAGTAAGAGAGCGTTAGGCTGTTACTGTGAATTACACTGACAGTGGAGGGCTGCTGGGGTGACATGGGATAAGCAATGCTGCACAGCCACCGGTAGTAGAAGTAATTAGCTGGTGTAATGAAGAGCGAGAAAAAGGAGAAGAGCGTTGGACAGCAGCGCGTTGTACTGTCAGCATTATCATTCTCCAAGGCTTCGGCAGAACAATGCACTGCTGAGCCCCTGGTAATCTCTACACATGGCTACCCATGAAGAGAGTAATTAAGAAATGTCATTGCCTCCTTGGGAAAATACCATCTCGTCTCTAAAGAATGATGATAATCTCCATAACAGCCCTGTTCTCTCTCTCTTTTCTCTTTGTTTAGGTAGGGAATAAGTAGGCGTGACAATGCACTGTAAGCTAAATGCGCTTTTGTTCTTCCTTTGGTCACACATCAACCCAAATAAAGCGCCGTCAGTGGAACCAAAACAAAGCTAGATTCAGAAGCAAAAGCATGCACTCCCGAAGTCTGCATTACCAGGTGAAGTCCGACCTGTGCTGGGCATCCCTACTGAAAAGGGTATTTGGAATTCAAGGGCCGTGCACAAGGGAGGCGGAATCTTACGAAGTCAAGTCCCCAGAGAGCAAGGCTTTTGCAGGTGCTTCTGCATCTGAGAAGCACGGAATGATCTGGTGAAAGAGGCAGTGCTACAGCCCTCGTCCAAGGGCCAGGGAAGCCAAGGCAGGGCTGCTGTTTCGGGTCTGACTCCAACTGAGGAGCAGCGTTCCTGAGGTGGTATGCAGCCGTGTTATCTGGGAAAAAGATCAATACTTCCAGGCCAAGGTAAATGAGACAATTGCTATGTTTCCAGCGCTGGGCCAGACTTGTGTCATCCTTCACTAGGTGACCTCTGTATCGCACTCGTTCTTTGTCAATCAGCAGTAAAAGACTGACCTTGTCAATTGACACTGTGCCTGAAAATATATACATAAAGCTGACCTTAAAGGTTACCATCTATGTTTTTTTAATAAAACATTCTTGAAGAAGTCCATACAGCTCGGGAGCAAAGCAGGATGTACTGCATCGCAAAGCAAACGCCAGCAGCCGCCGAGGATGCTAGAAACATCTCTCCCATTCTTCCTCTCCCCGCCCACTAGGTATGTGCCTCTGGAAGTGCAAGAGAGCTGAAAGATATCCTGCTTGTCACAGCTGTATCTGTACAAATACCAGAAATCCCTTTACAAAAGGTGTGATTAATTACACAAGCCAGGATTTCAGAGAAAAAGGGTTAGTGCAGCAATCTGCTAACGAGGTGGATCAATTCAAATACTTCTTTCCTTCCCTAAAATTTCATTCCAGGGTGTTTACTTTGCTCTCTGAAATTAAGAGGTTGTGTCTACACAGCTAACATACCTTTGATTCTCCAATTCACCGCACATTTGGATTGTACTGGAGGTAAATATTTGCAGCTGGAAAGTAGACAGCTGAGAGTTTAAATGTAACAATTGCCATTTCTGTTTATTCCAGCCTCTTTCTCTGATAAAATGGAAAGGATGAGATTAGAAACTTTCACGTAAAAGGTGTCTTTTGGGGTTCTGTGTAGCACAGCCCAAGAGGCCCGGGTTCCCAACTCAGGGTTCTCAGACACTAGTACAGCTCACGGTCACCGCCGCTACTCAGACTTTTTATTCTGGAAACCTTCAGGCAGAAATACAGCACTGATTATTATATTCTGAGCCACTTTTTCTGCAAGCACAATTACATACAGAATGCTGATGTTGTGTTGAAGGAGTAAATGAGAGGAAAAGAAATAATAATTTCCCAGCCTCCACTGATTGTGGCAACTGTCACTCTCCAAAGGAGCCTGATGTGTCCCTGTTAGCCACCTCTAGCTTCCCAATTTCAAGACATTATCTAGTGACACTGCTGGTTTAGTCTGTCGCTCCCCCTCAGGATACAGCTAACACCAATCAGGTAAGTAACCAGGCAAAAGATAATCATGGTGAGGTTAAAAAATATAATGGAAAAATGAATATTTAAAAAGAGCTGAACACACAGTTTGGAGGAAATGGAAATGATGGAAAATGACAACTCCTCATGGGCAGATTCAGAAAGAAGAGGTAGAAAAAAGTAAGGCTTTTTTAATGGCTCTTGGAAGAAGGGTTGAGCATTTTTAATTTTGACATTGAAGCCTTGCAAGAATAGCAAGAAAATACTAAAATCTGTTAAAAGTCCAAATGGAGTTGACACACAAACTTGCCTGATAGAGCTGCAATCCCTGCAAAGGCTGTATTGAGAATTTTGGCTTCCTCTCTATCTTTTCTTTGCCTCTATCTACAGCAAATGACGTTCTTATGCATCTCTGAATTGGTGGGTTTGTACGAATACAGAGCGCATTTTCTACACGATTCCTATATGTTCAGCAACCATGTCCCCAAGTTTTTTATTTTGAGTCAAAGTTGCAGAAGGGTATGACAGGAACGTAGTTAACTGATATAGCTTGAAAAAGCTGCAAGGATCCCAAATCTCCTTTTGATTTCCTGTACAATATACATTCTCAAACAGCAGGCTACATCCCTTTCTGCCCATTCGTGTTGACCTCAGTTGTTCTGTTATTGACTTCAGTAGACCCCTGGTCTTAATCCAGAAATGTCCAAATATGACTAAAGGATGACCATTTTTTCCCTGGATTATCAAGCCTAAAAGTGAAAAATCTCAACATGAATTCTTGTCTACAAGGTCCTGAACCAGGTGCTGACAACCAGCCCAGATAATTTCAATGAATACTTCTCAAGTACATCTGATCAGGAATTTTTTCCAAATGCATAAATTCTTCACAGTAAGCAAAATGATTTAACACCATTGGTACGGCTAACCTCCCTTATTATTTTTACTTAGCTTGAACAAATCCCTACAGATGCTCTGACCACAATGGATTTGCACCTAGAAGGAACGCGCTCACATATTTTCAAAGGGATTTACAGTAAGACGTTTGTAAAAAGTGCAAAAATTTACAAGAAAGCTCTGAGTCTGTACTGTTTTGACTAAATACCTGACTGAATGGGAAGATACAACTTCACTCCCATCTTTCTGTAAAGTTAGTCCATTTGTTAAGATGGTTCCCAAGGAGCTAAGAATTATAGAGCTTCCAAGCAATGGAGAACCACTTGGCTGAAGTCTCCGGGCCCTAGTAAAACAGACTTATTTTGTGGGCTACTTTGCTATGATGCTGTAAAATGGAAAAGGAGAGAAGGGCAAAAAATGCACATGGCGGAGGGGAGTGGAAATTACATTTAATAGGGCTATAAAATTCTGCCTGACTCAGATCAAATGCTTCTGTCATTGCTGTCAGGCAAAATTATGGCAGATCAGTATTAACGGTGACTTCTTTTGAATCTACAGTCTTGCTTCCCATATTGATTTGTGGCAATGGGTCAATAGAGAATCCTTTAAAAAGTACATATATATATGTATGTGCATATACGAGTCGCAGCCCGCAATGCTAAATCCGTGTGTGCATGCACGCGTGCATTTCGGTTCATTTTGCTCCCATTTGCCACACGAACGTCTTTTCCAACACATTCATTATTGTGACAACAGGTTGAATCTGCAATTCACCATCTGCCTAAACAACATTAACCTTCATGCAACCTCATATTATTATTGTTAGGCTTTGTCTGAAATTTAAATTCCTCCTAATACGAGCTGGGAGGGGACAACTCTTGCGCCCCCCTCCTATTACACACAACCATCCTTCTCTAGTGCCGCTGGAAACGCGCATTTGAGGTTGATTTTATTTACTGAAACACGCTAAACTCTTTTTAAGACAGCACTAGCATGTTAGTAACTGTGTGGTTACACTGGCCGGGCTTCAACACA
>NW_010269992.1:78732-104686 GCF_000690775.1 Eurypyga helias
TGCTGAACCAGATCGCCAAAGTCCCTGTTCTCTGCTTCTGGAGACACAGGTACAAGATTTGCCAACCACTTGAAACACCACAACTCTATTCCTAGAGAATCTTTTCCAAGGACTGCAAGTAGTTGTAGACAAGAAGAGTTTCTACCGAAAACCACAGCAAAGTCCCACTCACAGGTGCGTTGGCGCAGCTTGCTGACGCAACACGAGCGCTATAAGGTGGTGGCATTGCACCCAGCACCCGCTTCTTGACAGCAAAGTATGGAGTAACACCTAGGAAGTCCAGTGAATGCTGAGTATTTGGCACATCCATCCTACTCTTTTCACGAGAGCACAGAGCCTTTCCGCAGACCCCGATCTAAGCCTTCTGACAGAAAGCTGGTTATACATACGCTTACAGCATGTGCTCAGCCGAATAAAGGATTAGCTTTACTGCTTTAAAAAAAACCCCTTATACTAGGAGTATTTTAAATCAAAATCCAATTCAAAAACTCTTTCCTGCAAGTCTGTCTCAGTTTAATAACCCAGGTTACAGCATCTCTGCCTTACTCTGGAAGAGGAGGGGCCTTCCACACTCGAAGCTCTCGCTTCTGCTTGCAATCGGCATTCACCCCCAGCACCCCTCACCTGGGAGAAACTCCAGTTCAGGAAAACTTCCCTGCATGTGAAGGGAAGGGCACATTAAGCACATGCACAAGTGTGAGCACTCGCCGAAGGCCCTTTCCTCTATCACACCCCAATTCAGAGGTGCCCAAGGTAGGAGCAGAGCTTCCATTGACCTTCCATGGGCTAAAGGGTTCAGGGCCCCACCGTCATGGATTCAGGGGCCGTGCATGATGAGACGTGACCCTCCTGCACACCGCTACCTGCTACGGTCCACGTCCGTCCAACTCACGTTTCTTACTGTCATCTGGGCAACGCGTCTCAGACAGGACCACAGGAGACACGAGAAGCCCGTTAACCACTTCACAGGTCACGTCATGGTTTCACTCTTGAAACTGCCAACAGGAAACTGAAGCCGTTTTTCTGAGATTTAGATTTTTCTGCAATATTAAAGGTAACTCTACATAAAACATATACATTTTTACCTTAAATTGTTGCTTTCCTCGTGGCAGTAATTTGCATTGTCTGTCAGCTAGACACTCAGCTATGCTTTGATCCAGAAAGGAGAAATCTAGGTTTGCAGCTAACAGCTTTTTCAAAGATAATCTGTTATTTTTCTTTTTATTATTTCTGAGAACACCATGCTGGTTCCCTGGCTTTCCAGAAATATACAGCCTTTACCTTCTTATGTTTCCTCTCCTTAGAGACCACGCTGCTCCATGCTGTTAGTCCTCTGCTCGGTTCTCAACAGACCTTTCCACTGTTTCTACCAAAACCCATTAGCAAAATGGTTTTACATGCACCGTACAATTTACTTCCACTGCCCACTACCCCTCTGTACTTAACATTCAGAAATGAGGTTGGCAGTGACTGGCCACCATTCCCTGTGAAATCTAACCTTTCAGTGTGTGCCTCAGATGGATTTTGTGAGCTCAGCTGCTCTCGTTTTACCCTTTTTTCCCCTTGTGTCATTGCCTTGGCACAACAGAACACCGGTATGGAATTAAAATAAAAGGTAGCCACTAGAATCAAGCCCCCACACCTCCTTGGAGCACTGGGAAAGGCTGGATCTGAGTCTGAATCCTGAAATTTCTGCTTCTCTCTCTCTGGTTATGACAGGGGCTAAGTCTTCCTGCACTCGATAGAAGTCATCACGCAAAAAGTAGTAAGTGCAGCACTGGGAATGCTGGGGTCCCAGTCCTGCAGAGGCTGAATGACATACCTGAGGATTTAGATGCTGATGATGGCAAAGATGTGTCACTTTGAAAATAAACATCTTTGTTTTGTTTCTGCATGCTTGTTTGCTATAAATGCTTCAGCTAAGCCTCACTAGCTGTATTTCACTGGGAGAACATTATCTGTTGACAATTATGCAATTCTATTAACATCATTGCCTTTTTAATCTATGAAAGGTTACATTAAACAGAAAGAAGGCACACCGGAGACTACAGAAAGGAAAGTACCTACCGTTTCAGGGAGGAAAAAAAAAAAAGATTATTCAAATGATCATCCTGACATTTATTTTTATACAAAGGAAAATAGAACAAGAAACATAACAAGGTATTTTGGTGACCTGAATACCAAAAGAAAGTAAATTAAAACTCACACAGTAAATGCAAATGACTGGACAGAATCTGCCCTCTGCTCAGGTTTGTTCACAAGGGTGGGATGAATAAGAAAAACTGGGAAACGGTCATTGCGTGGACTTGTCTGCACCAGCTGTTGCTGGACTGTCTGAGAAAGCATCCTGAAGATCAAAGAGGGAGATCTACTGTATGCTACCTGATTATTAGACCTTAGCTGCCAAAAGAATCCAGGAAAACCAAAAGCAACCACTACTTTTGAAAGAGCAGTAGTGTACAAAGCCATGGGATGAAACGCATCCACCAACTGACACGCCCAGCCCAGCCCTGGATGGAAATTCCAGCCCTGTTTCCAGCAGCCATGCTATTCCTGTTGCAGGGGCTTTGTGGAGAGCAGAGCCGCTACAAACACAGTCCTTCCTACAGGCACAGGCCTGGGAATGTGCATTCCAAACCCGTACACCCAAGGGAGCTGCGCCGAGCAAGAAGGAGCTGCAGGTTTTCTCTGGAGCTGGAGCGTTATATCATTGACAAAAACATGACTGGAGGGCAGAACTTGCTTATTTTTCTTAATTTACAAACAGGGGGAAAGGGCCCTAATTAATCTAACAGGTTATTCCCTCCTGATCAGGGCTGCAATTCAAAACCGTCTCGGCATCCAAAGTTACCACTGCGTTAGCTGCTTCCAGAGTGCCACCTTCCAGCTGGAGTCGCTGGCCAGCAGCAAGAGCAGCTCCGGAAGGTGGTAGATGCTTCTCTGACTTACTGAATACTGGCGGCTTGTGGGTTTTAATTAACCCTGGGAGAAGAGGGGCACAATACATGGGAAGGAATTATGCACTCTTCTTTCCAAAACTGAACGGAATGCATGCATGCATTTTTCACCAAGCATAGGCAAAGGACAATTGAGAGCAGAAAATTTACTGATGCTCAGGACACCGCAATTGCCTGACTTTCCTACCTTAGAGATCCCATTAGTTATTTGTTAGGAGAGTTCAGAAGAATCTGTTTATGACCATTATATGTTCACGTACATCTGGATGGGCTTGTGCCCTAGAGTAAACCGGCTCTTTGCATCACTCAAACGCTCTTTATCTTCCCTTCCCATCGCTGCGCTGCCTATTGTACACGGTGTAGGAGGGATCCGTAATCACAACACGGAAAGTAAAGAGAAGTGGGTTATTTTTTGAACATTGTTAGTGCTTGGAAAGTTGTACATCGAATGGAGGGGGCACCTGAAGCAGAAGAGAAACACGAAGGGATCTTTTATGGGAGATGATGCTGTGTTTTGCAAAAGTTAAACAATGGCAAAATTGCTAAAGAATCCCAGCAATTGTACCCCTATTTCACATTAGGGGATAATCACTAAGAGCCAGACTACGACTTCCTCTAAGGGACAGCACTTTGCTTCACCTGTACGAGTAGAGGTATGAGCTGGTCCTTGGAATTCAAACCTCTACCAAGAAAATCACATTTCCTGTGAAAATATCCATAATCAGTCTCAGATTTTTCACTGTTCCTCACTTGCTCTTTTCAGCTTGAGATTCATGCTCTGCACAAGGTCGCTGTCAGACAGAGGTAAAGAAAGATTAGTGCTTCAGTACTGTGCTGGTTTTGGCTGGGATAGAGTTAATTTTCTTCACAGTAGCTGGAATGGGGCTGTGCTTTGGGTTTGTGCTGGAAACAGAGTTACTGACACAGGGGTGTTTTCATTACTGCTGAGCAGTGCTTACACAGAGCCAAGGCCTTTGCTGCTCCTCACCCCACCCCACCAGTGAGGAGGCAGGGGGTACACAAGGAGTTGGGAGGGGACACAGCCGGGACAGCTGACCCCAACTGACCAAGGGGACATTCCAGACCATGTGGCATCATGCTCGGCACATAGAGCTGGGGAGAAAGAGGAAGAGGGGATGTTGGGAGTGATGGCATTTGTCTTCCCAAGTAACCATCACATGTGAATGGAGCCCAGCTTCCCTGGAGCTGGCTGTCCACCTGCCTGCCTGTGGGAAGTGGTGAATGAATCCCTCGGTTTGTGTTCCTTGCACGCACGGCTTTCGCTTCACTTACTAAACTGTCCTTATCTCAACCCATGAGCTTTCTCACTTTTTCAGTTCTCTCTCCCATCCCATCAGCGGAGGGGGGAGTGAGCGAGCAGCTGTGTGGTGCTCAGTTGCCAGTTGGGGTTAAATCACAACAGTGCTTTTGGCACCCGATGTGGGGCTTGAAGGGTGCGAGATAACAACAGGTTTGATCAGAATGTGCTAGGTCGAATTTATAGCTGTTCTTGCTGTTTAGCTATTAATTGGCAGGCTCCTGTGCTTGCCATGGGGCTTGCTTGCTTTGCTGTACATTAGGGTCTAGTGCTCGTTAGTGGCTGCTTTTTGCTTTCGCTGCTTGCTGTAGTGCTGTCATCTTACTCTGCTGTGCCTGGCAACATTTTGATAAGAGCAATGGCCACGCGCCTGGGCTGGCAGATGGCCAGGGCATCGCTGGGGGCCGAGCCAATGTAAGGCATGAAAGTACAGCAATACTTTTTATACTCTATTTTGTAGCTATGATAATGTCTGTTTCTAATGGTGCTCCTCACAGAAGTATTTGTTTGCCCTTTACTAAGCAGTCAGAATTACTCCGTCTGGAACAGCACTTTCTTACCTGTCTTTACTTCACCTGAAGTGACCGATTACAAGACTATATTTATAACAGAAGCAATGGGTAATGCCTGCCACAAGTCAGTATCTGCAAGGACCTAATATTAAAAAAAAAAAAAGCCTGTACGGAATCTTATTTCATTTGTGACTGGAAAGGATTTGGGCTTAGAATAAGGCAATTACAGAATTGCCTGAGAAACTTACACCAGCCCACGTGTTCTCCGCAAAGAGCTGTGAACGGACACCGAAATATTAGCTAGAAGGGACCTCTGGAGGTCACCTGCTCCCACCTTTCAAAGCAAGTCTATCCCAGGGGTTGACTCTACTTCTCCAAGTATTTTTAAAACAAACTGGTAATTTTCAAACATTGTGTTTCCTAACAACTGATTTTTTCATAGGCAATAAGTAAAAGATCTATAAATAAAACCATCCCCGAAGATGCGAGAGATCACACATCTCTGTCTGGCCATGACAGGGCCTTTCACTGGGTCTGTGAGTTGACCAGTTGTTACTAATGCTACAACTTACAGGGAGCTCGAACCGTAAACCAGCCTCTAGTCAGGCCTTCTTCAATCACAGGAAAAGATGGTCATGGCACATAAGTGCGTTGGGATGAAGACAGTCCTGCATTTCGCCATGAAGAGAGACGAGGCTACACCTGACCTGCGTGGTCAGTCGCTGCCAAGCGGATCCCTGGTAAGGGGTTGAGTACCTCGTGGCTGTTTCTATGAACTTAAGGACTCTTCCTATGAAAAACAACACTTCCACTTGCAGTCGTGTTATTTCTACCGAAGTCTGCTCAAAATAAAACTGAACTGAAATGACTGGTTGCACCAAGATGACGGAGCAACATTTCAATTCAGAATACCACATTTTCTGTTACTCTAGGCTGAGGTTTTTACACAAGTCTAAGCTATTTAGGTACTAAACTTTTGTTAAAATTCCAGCCATTGTGTTAGAGAAGTGTCACTAACACTAGCACCACCTACACATGCCAATGGCCAATAATGATACACTTAGGCAACATTAATACAGCCAGTAACTGCAGCAATGATAAATTAGTCCCTGTGGGGATATTACAGGACTGTAATTTCAGCTCAAGTTTCTATGACAATACAAGCCAAGAGACGGAGGTCTGAATCACACTGAACCTAATTAGAAATGGCAAGCTTTGGAAAGCCATCTATAACTTTCCTTTTAAATGGCATGCTGTACTAATAAATGAAATGGTTTTACATGCCTTTTACCAGTTTCGACTAAGGCCAGTTCAATTTCCGAACTCATTCTTTAATTGCAATGTTATCTGGGATGAAGCCTTTCCAAATGCCAAGGTAAATGAGCATCAGCAAGGTGATGGATGAAAAAGGAATGTGCTCTGTAGGCAGACGTCAGTATACAGATACAGATTCAAATAAATAACATTTACCTGGGATCTTATGTTCCAGTCCTGCTATTAGATCACCACACTTAAGCTCAGACACCTTCAGAAGATTATAGCTGGCCAAGAAAACCCGCTGCCTGGAATGGGAAAAAGCTTTGGATACCTAAACATTCAGATTAAGTTTTCCTCTGATTGCTACCTAGAATGAAGTGCCATCCAGCTCCATATGGTCCCAGAGCATATCAGCAGCCTTGAAGCAGGATAACCAGACTCATTACACAGCACAGCAGAAAGCGTGACCCTTCTGGAGATTGCTGATGTTCAGAACGAAGGGCTGCCTTGCCTTTGTTTGTCTGCTTCTTTTTTCCTTTCTTCCTAAAGAATCACACAAAGTACTTGGCAGTAAGGCAGGGATTCGGACTTCGAAGCTGTACAGGCGACACCTCACAGAGATGTGTTTTCCGTTACTGAACCTACACTGCGTGTTAGAAACTTTAGAAACAGTAGTGCGTTACAGATCTGCTGAAGCTAAACTACCTGCTGTTCCTAATGATTTTCTGTTGGGCTCAAAATACCCATTAGCTGTCTCTCTTCAGGGCACCAAAAGATTAGATTATCAATTATAAAGCAGACTGCTTATGAGTCTCTGCTATCCATTTTGGGTAAGAATGTTTCTTTGGCTTTATAAACCAACAATAGACCATAAATGGCGTGTCGTCTGTGTCAACTACATCTGGAAAGCCAAAGATTTAAATTCGACGGTCCAACTCCACAGACACGTATCTGTGTTCCTAATCATTCTTACTCACCGCATCTGTGAGTATTCTAACTGGCTCAAGCCCTCCTGACTTTGCCAAGCAATGTTCCTGGTGGGAATAGAGAAATGATGAGACTTTTAAAAATGATTGAGATGGAAATAAAAGTTATGTCCACGTAACTTGAGAAAACTAGCTAAGTGGCATATTCAACACCAATATTTCATCCTGGCTTTTACGCATATTCCACATTTAGACAAATACTATCATATCTCAGACTTAACCACCTGTCAGCTCCGATTTGATTTAATATTGTGAGTATATACAACTGCTGAGAATGCACAGCAGAACTGGTTAACGTAAAACTCCCTTCACATAAGAAGTGTACCTGAAAGGGACCGCACAGAATCACATCACTGTGGAAGAAAGCTGTAGCGGTTGGTTACCGTATGTCAGCTGACAGGTGGGAATTTCTTACGATCCGCCAATTTGCAGACTTTCAGGTAACCACAAAGGTGGTTGCCTTGTCTGAAAACTGGAGTCTAACTACTGCACTTAGCCTCAGGTTAACATAAACAAACAGACCCGTGACAGCTCTGGCGCACGCAGTCTTAATCAATTCTCTCAATCTGAAGCAGTTGAGGCACAACACTTGGCACTTTCACGTGCCTTTCATCACAGGACCTCCAAATGCTTTATTTCATTAAGGACTGCAAGCCCATTTGCTGAAAAGAATGTGTCAAAACTCTTCATGAAAAAGCCAGGAATAGAATCCAGCCCTTCCTAACCCCGCATCTTCTCCTTCACCATAAAAACAGGGACCCTCATTTGAATCACTGCCTTCTGAACTGAGTGCAGGTGTCACTGAAGAAAGAAGGCTAGCAAGTGGCTAGACTAAGTTTTTGCTTAAGATCAATACCATTTTGTCATCTACTGCTTCAGAGTGATCTTTTGTTCACCTGAATTTGTTGGGGCAAACGTGTTCACACTCAAGGTTCAAAGTGTATCTCTTCTCACTGCACACAGCCTGGATGGAGTGAAAGATGATCATTCACAGAAATGATGAGAAACCAGAAAGCACCTCCTGACAGCTTCTGCACACAAACTGTCAATGGAATGAATGGCCTGAGCTTGTCTTAACTGTACGTGCCAGATGACTTCACGTGGTTGACTCTTTCATTGCAAGCCACTCCCCACACTTCTTCAGCATAATTCCTATCTTACATAAGCAGGAGGCACGCGCTTGCACTTCTGCAAAATTCCCTGCAATGCACCTGCTCTTCTGCTTCTCATTTTGCAGATTTCCAGGTTACACAAATACATCATATCAAGCAACAGAATACTGGACCTTACCAAGAAAATAAATTCAAGAATGTCATATATAGTTTCTTTGTCTCTTTGCCAGGCAAAATACCTCACGCTTTGCTGCCAATACAGAAAATGTGGATATATGTGCACTTATAAAGGAAAAGGTAAACGAATGCACCAGAAACAAACCCCATAGGTTGATATGTACAGCTAATTAGAAAGCTACAGGAGGATATGATGATACACTACATCAGAATAGGGCCTAGAATCTACTGCAAGCACCCTAATGCACTTGGACTCCCATGTGTCCATCAGGATTTCCAGGACAAAAATACAAGCATGGGTGTCCTGGAACACATGTAGAATCATAGAATCATAGAATGGTTTGGGTTGGAAGGGACCTTAAAGATCATCTAGTTCCACCCCCCCTGCCATGGGCAGGGACACCTTCCACTAGACCAGGTTGCTCCAGGCCTCATCCAGCCTGGCCTTGAACACTTCCAGGGATGGGGCATCCACAGCTTCTCTGGGCAACCTGTGCCAGTGCCTCCCCACCCTCTCTGTGAAGAATTTCTTCCTGATATCTAATCTAAACCTCCCTGTTTATATAGTACATCCAGTGTGTCTGACATGAACTGTGCATACTGTCTGCATGCCCACATCATCAACGCCGTTGGTCTGACATGTCCTGCATGCGTAGCAGCTTTGGGCCTGCTACACAGTCTGCACGTGCCCAGAAGTGCAGGATTCCTCATCTCCTAGAGCCTGGAGATCAACTAGCCCCTCAAAGCATCAACCTGCACAGCATCTGAGGGCTTCAGCCTCCCCCAAAACACAGATGCAGGTTGTTTTGTTTCTCCAAGCAGCTTTTGATGTAGTTATCACAACTGTTCTGGCACATGTGATGAAATCCTGATATTAATCATTCATATGGTGAAGAGATTTTAACGTTTTTTTTTTTCTTATTCCTCTCCCTTTTCTCAAATAATTGTATATTATTTTATAATGTTATGACACATCGACTCCCGTAATCATAGTGTGACACCACATCATGATAAAATATATAGTGGAAGTATCAATTTCTTTTTTATGAATTTTTACAATATTAACAAGCATTAAAAGCAGCTACTACCTAAAGACAACGGCAACAGCTTATTTCTTTGTTGAAAGCATCTCCTTGTTTGTGTTGCAATGAAACAGGCACTAGTCAAGTGCCTTCAAAAGTTTTTGGATTGCATTTTATTACTACTATAACATATACTATTATATATAACATATACTATTACCTATATTTTGTTAGAACGGGATGTTATCATATGATACATGTGGATAGGTATCCATAGGATACCTCCCAGGAAATAAAGTAAAAAACATGAGATTAATCTATTAAAAATTAATTTTTTTGACTTTATTTCAAGATGAAACACACCAAGTGCACCTTTGCAGCTTTTTTTTTTTTTTTAAAATATAATCTTGTTCCCTATTCAAACGTTGGAATTCTGAAAACTGGCCAGCTGTGTCAGGCAAAAGGCTCTGCCTCATATGTTTTTCATCAGCTCTTTAAACCCACTCGTGCAGCTGCCAAGGTAAAGGCTGGAAGTCAAATCAAAAAACGCTCCAAAGAAGGTCAAATGGTATGCAAACCACCCTTGAGATTTTTACAGCAGCACGAATCACTAGCTGAACTGGACAAAACTGCAAACTACTTAAACCCACGCATCTTCGACATGATTCTGTTCCGTAGAGGAAGCCTAACTCATTTGGAGGAGAGAGAGAACACAGAAAATAGGTGTCATGTAGGACTGCATTACACACAGGGTCAAAAGCCTGCTTGCTTTGGATTGCTTATTTATTAGCATTTTCTGCAGTTTAATCCTAAAATAAGTGTGTTCCTTGCGCTCACTGGCTGACCATCACTTAACTCTGTCATGGTGCTCGAGGAAGAACAGTTCTAAAGCAAAGTCAGACTTTTCAATCACAGAGGAGCAGTTTAAAGCTTTATCCTAACAAAGTGAATCCTGGGTCTCCACCTAGTAAGCATGACAGTTGGGGGCCAAGGGGCTGCAGCACATCAGCAAAGGCCATGGCTATGTCCAAGAGGTATTTTACCCTGAAATTTTGCCAAAGGGGAGGGAAGCGAGGATGTGAGATGGGAAAGGAATCAGAATTGAGTATGAAGGAGAACCACTCCCACGTAAAATACTGACTCTTTGGAAGGCAACAAGGAGCTGTGGGTGTTTGTGGGGCTGGGATTTACAGAGATTAAACCCCGAACAACACTTCCCTAGCGTAAAAGAAGAGTCTGATGTTGCAAAGGCAGGCTATTAATGGGTAGCTGAACTATTTCCTCAGCTTGTTTCTGAAGGACAGATACAACAACTGTTTTCCACAAAGACAAAATAAAAACTTCCTAAAAACTCCTTATAAGAGAACACAAGTTCATGAGAAAAAGATTCTTAATCTCTCATTCAAGTTGGAATGTGCCCTTAAATAAGGCTTTTCTTAATGCACAGGTACTGAACATTCCTTCCAGCTTGTTAAAGTCCTTCTGCTTTTTTTCCCCTTTCTCTTTATGTTTATAGGAAACAGATTTAAAGAAAAAAGTAGCTCAGTTAACTGACACACATGGAAAAAGCCCCGAATCCCAGCCTAGCAGTTAGCACCATGCAAGCGTAGCTCCACTGACTCCAAAGCCAATTTCCCCCAGCCAAGAGCCTGTTGAGAACAGCATGGAAGACGGATGCAACAAAGAAGAAATGACCACGTAAGCCCAACCCAAAACAAAACAAAACACCCACTCAGGTTTAGCAAACTTATTTTGGAAGTCCCAGCTTTCACAGAAGCATAATTCTGTGTAAGGGTTGTCAAGAACTGAAACCTCCATATGTAAGAGAATGCAGGGCTGCAAGCAACATCACTGCCGCTGGGAATGTCGACTGGGAGCAGGAAGAAGGCTGGGCTTGACTCTGCTCACCTCGTGGGCTTGCTGGCCAGAAAAGGGCGACCCTCCTTGAAGCACAGTAACAGCTCATGCATCAGTCAACTGCCCGGGACACTACTACCTACAGTACACGGCAGTGGCCAGACATGATCCATACAAATGTCTGAACCTAGCCCCTCAGCAGCAACACCAAGTAACAAGACCAAGCCAGTGTAAGGTAGTAAGAGATCCGAAGTATCTTCTCAACTGTTAAGATCTGCTTCAGAAGCACAGAGCTGGATTCAAAGAATTGGGTTGTTTTGCTTTGTTTATCATAGCGATGACTAGAAATGCCTTTGCAATTTTCTATGAAAAAATAATGCCACAAATTAAATCTATGCCTACCTCAGTTTGGGAGGAAAGCACCCCCGCCACACAGTACCAATATAGAGCTGTCAAAACAAAAGTTCTTCTATCGTTTCTGTGATTCAATTTCCTTTCTTTTTGACACTCATGGTTTTAAAATGAGATGTAAAAGGAATTATTATTAGTCTTACAGTTCAAGATACACAGAACTATACAGAGCATAACACCATTATTAAGATTTTAGTCTTAAAAAGACAGAACAGCATATGGGAAAAAGTCAGGTAAGAGCAAAATTGGAAAGATTACAGAGGAGGAGGCAACACGCTGTACTTGTAAGAAGCAGAGTAGAAAAGAATTCATAACTAATGGGAGGGATGCAGGAACTGTGGCAGACAAAATATGAGACATTATTCTGTGAATACTGGTAGTGCAAAAAGACATGCAGGTCTGAATGTCTCACCAGAAACAAAGAGTTGGAAGGCAAGACAGCTAGGAAAAGACTTGGAGAACATGGAATAAATTCCCCCTTCAATGAAATACTGTCCAGGTGGGTGAGCTCTGAACTAAAATGAAGTATTTTGAAACATAGCCAGAATCAAAGACACTGCTATTTCATCTTTCCCTGAGCCGCCAGTTTTGCAAAAGAAATGTTGTGGGTCATTAGTCTCCAACACAAACTAAAACACTTATATTTAAATGTAATAAAGTCTTCATTAAATAACTCTGTTACGTGTGTTTTCCACCTACTGCACACGTACCGTGAATTACTGATAGCAAGCCCTAGGCAAAGGCAAGAGGACAGAGAGAGATGAAGTGAGAGCTCTTTTTTTTCTTAGGGTGAAGCAGGCTGAATGCACACGAGATTGATTCTGATTTGTTTACTCACAAGAATAGCATCATCACTGCCTGAATAGGCTTGCTGATTTCAATGAAAACTCAGAGTAATGCATTATTCAGTTCAGCTAATGGAATCAGACCCTGATTTAATTTGAATTAAGAATGAGTGAGGTGAGCAAGGAAACAGAAAAACAAGAAACAATCCGAAGTGCAAAACACCATCTCGAACTCCTGAAGGTCCAAATTTCAGACCTGGGCTGTCTCTCAGCAAACCATGGGAATGCTTCCTTCATTGTTTATTCCTGCCCTGTTACTACTCAGCTTCGAAACAGGGAACTAACAGCAACCATGCCATCAAATTCTGCCCCTTGAAAGCAACCGTATCATTCAGTCCAAATCAGCTTCATAAACGTACCAAGCTCCCTCTTAAAAAGCCACTCATTGTTTTGCCTCCATTATTTCTACTAGCAGGCTTGAGAAACGTTCCACTTGTAGCAGCTAATAACCACGTTCTCATCTCCTCTCTGTCTGCTCATAGCCAAGACTCATTCCTTCTTGTGCCAGTGCAGTCCTTTACCTCACATACTTGTTTTCCTCTTCAGTATTAAACTGTGCTACATTTATAGCTAATGCTCGGCAAACGACACTTCACTTAGCTAAACAAAATACACAAAAATATTTAATCTCATCTCCTGGGGTGAACATTTCATACCCCCAGACCACTACATCTGGTGCAGGTTGATCTCACTTCCTGGGTACAAGTGCACGCTTTTCACTCTGATCTAGAGGAGGTAAAGTCAGAGCTTCACAGAGTGGTAACGGACATCCTGTCTCTACTGAAAGTGATCAGGCTGGTCTATTTTACCCTTATTCTTACCTTCATGTGGGACTCCAAAGTTCGTATTTAAATCTGAAATTGTGCAAGAAAATCTGTGTCCCCCCTCAACACAAACAATTGCAAAAAGTTATCTATGTTCCTTCCAATTCAAAACCACCCAATCCTCAATTCCTCTTGTGTATTTAAATAGCATTTATGGAAAGAAAAGACCATTCAAACGTTAGGAAATGAACCCCAGATTTTTGAAAATGAAGACGTCTGCTCCAACCTCAGAGTCCTGACACAGCACCTGGTCTTTTGATTCTGCAGTTCCTCACCTACTAGGACAACGATATTCCCCTGCTTAGCAGACGTGTATTAGGACCGCAGGGTGGGAAGACAGTACCTTTTTGAGAACGCCCAACTATGACCGGGGAGGGCAACAACAGTAACGTAAAGCTCAGGGTGAGAGGACTCCAAGTTGAGCTGCTCTAAAACTGCAACATTCAGATGTGCTTGCAGCCAAGTCCCAGTGGCTTCATGTCACAGATCTGCACAGTTCTTTCTTGACTTAACTCACACACCTGCGTAGGCAGCAACACGTCAGAGCAAAACACGACTCCACGGCAGGCTGTCTCACCGACAGAGCCAGTGGCAATACACGGGGATCCCAGCATCACCCGCTCTCGGGAGCGCCAAAGGTGTAACACGACACACTACAGCACACGTGTTGGCAGCCTGGGATGCTACAGTAATTCCCAGGCGTCAGTAAAGCATGGCAGCATGCTCTTATTTGTGCCACCTCCAGAAGTCTTAACTCAAAATCACTGGCACCTATCATTCAGTGTTGCACTGTGCTGTTCCAGTCCACTCACAATGTCAAGCTCCTCCTTCAGTGACACCTAGCTCTTAAAATATCTCCACTCCCAAACATAGGGAAATTCAAGTATTTTGTGCCTTTTTGAGTCCCCTTCTGATAGCTCATGTTTCATTTCTTTCTCCCCATCTACTATCTCATGTAATTTGGACTGGTTTACTGCATGCTGACATGGGAGACATTGCTGGAAGCAAGCCCCTATGTAAAGGAATTCATGACACAACTCATGAAAGTTGATCCTAAACACACACTACGTATTATATTATAGCATAGCATTTTAGTTACGTACACGGGTTCGTAAGAAATCAGAGAATCACAGAATGGTTTGAATTGGAAGGGACCTTAAAGCCCATCCAGTTCCACCCCCCCTGCCATGGGCTGGGACATCTTCCACTAGACCAGGTTGCTCCAAGCCTCATCCAGCCTGGCCTTGGACACTTCCAGGGATGGGGCATCCACAGCTTCTCTGGGCAACCTGTCCCAGTGCCTCCCCACCCTCTCCGTGAAGAAATTCTTCCTGATACCCAATCTAAACCTCCCTGCTTTCAATTTAAACCCGTTACCCCTTGTCCTGTCACTACAGGTCCTTAGAAAAAGTATCCCCCTCCCCCCAAATTTCTTGTAGCCCCTTCAGGTACTGGAAGGCTGCAATAAGGTCTCCCCGGAGCCTTCTGTTGGTCAACACATTTTTTTTAAAAAACTAAAGTTGCCTTCTCTAAAACTGACTTTGGTTACATGCGTGAAACAACCTGACAAAACATTATTTTGTCAATAAAAGAACAAGAATATTTAGGGAAGTCTCAGGTGTAGTTTTTGTTTTGCTTCAAAATAATTTCATTTAAAATTAATTTCAAGAAATAAAAAAGTAGCATAAACACAAAGACATTTCAAAAGCCTTGGAAAAACATCCTCATGTGGAAAATTCAGAACCTCTCAGGACTGTTTCAGTTCAGGGCAATGAATTCTTTTTGTGCTCAGTATTTTGCACGGGATACATAACCCAATGCATTTCCCCTCCAACCAGAAGATAGTAATGTTTTGCAGGACTTCAGTTTTAAGGCCCAGTCAGTCCCCTCTGTTTGCCAACATGGACAGTTAGTAAACAAAAACAGAAGCAGCGAGGATTTTACTCTGGCACACAGACAAGGGTAAATTTACAGAAGCACAAAGGTCACAGGATGAAGAAAGAAAACCAAACTACGGTGAGAACTGCTGCATACTGAGAGCTAATTTGCACAAACAGGCTAGACAGAAACAGATGGGATGTGGGAAAGCAGGAGAGTGTTGACTAATGACACCTGACTGCCAGGCGACCCTGTGGGTTTGAGGGCTGGCACGGCACCTGAAACAGTGCCAGCAGCCACTTGGAACTGCCCTCGCCCCTCTCACGTTGCATTAAGCAGACTCACCTTGGCGTTCTGCAACACACGGGAGCTCACAGGGATTACACAGCATCCCCAGGAAGCGTATTCTTCCAGCTATGCTGCCTGTCCATCCCCATTTATGGAGGAGCTGTTTCACTGACTGCTCTTCACTGCTGTGAGTGCATTCATCGCTGTGTCCCAGGGAAACTTGGGTTCAGTAGGCTGTGTCACGTATCCCGTTCCGGTGCTTCTGTAAAACTTCACTTTGCGACCGAAGGAATGGATCAGCAAAGTACCAGGGTCTAAGGTTCTACCTTCAGGTCCCATTTATGGCTTGAGACATTCCTCAGCAAGGCGTCATAGGTGGATATCAAGTGAGTGCCATGCTCCTACTTGTTCCACGGACCCTCGATACAGTCATGCTAGGACATGGAGACAGCAGGCTTCACTCCACAGCTACTCCCGGCTCCCACTTGGACAGAGCAGTAGTTATACACAGAGAGAACGCTTTGGGTTTTTTAAGATGGTCCAACACCTGCTAACAGCTGTCTGTGAGGTTTGCTCTCATACTTAAGGACCACAGCCCTCATCTGCAGCAGCTTCTACCGGGCATCTCCCTTCCCTTGCAACAGGTACGTCCTTTCTTCTTGTACAAAAGGCTACTGGATTTATGCCTGAGCATTCCCTCCCTGGAAGTGTCCAAGGCCAGGCTGGATGAGGCTTGGAGCAACCTGGTCTAGTGGAAGGTGTCCCTGCCCATGGCAGGGGGGCTGGAACTAGAGGAGCTTTAGGGTCCCTTCCAACCCAAACCAGTCTGTGATTCCATGACTGCACAGAAGTCGATCTAGTAATTGTGATAGGTTAAACTCTATTCAAATACGGGCACATCCTTTGGAGCTCCAGAGCCTTTTGCAAATGGCCTTGCAGACTTTCCTGAAGACTCTTACATGGTTTTAGGAGCAGGGTGTGTTTTTTCTGTGGGGCACGTGCATACTGTGGTACTCTGCAAAACTGTCTGTGTGTCCTAATTTTAAACATTATGCCTGGGCCATACAGGTTTTGTAGTCATCCAAGCAGGATAAGTTACATTAGAAAATTCAGTGTTGAAAGGCAGGCACTCACCAGGGAAAAAAACATTTTAATTAATGGGTATGTACAGAGAGAAATCCAGCTTTTGTTTCTGAACTCCAGTAACTTAAAAATAGCCAAATACATATATTTCTTAAATAATAATAAAAAAATGCTTTGGGCTGAGACATTTTATGCCAAGTCACAGTCCAGAGCAGAATTTTATGGTTGAGTTATAAACCTGAAAAATATGGGCTTATAATGGAAATCCTGACAGACCCTAGTAGGTGCTCCTATAATATCTTGAATTTGATTTAGGAGTGGTTTTCAATAATGCTTTCCCAAGCCAGTCTGTTGGGGACGGCTAGGAAAAATCTAATGTGTTTTTTCCTCCCCCCAGCGCAGCTCAGTGTACTTGATGAGAATGCCAGTATGTTCAGGCCAAGCCAGCCCTTTGTAGCCTGCAGCTGTCAGGCCCCCAATATCAGAGACTCTATAAATGTCAGTGCTAAACGTACCTTTCATTTAACAAAACAATAAATTGTCTATCTCTGTGCAATAAATTGCTCATTTCTGTGCCTTCGCAAAGGCTGACGTGATTTGTAAAAGGCTGAAAAATCTGCCTCTTCGCTTTTTTTTTCCCCTAACAACCATGAACCATGGAACCGGTTTTGGGAACACTGGAGTTCTGAGGGGAAGAGGATGCCCAGATAATCCAGGAGGAGTCAGATTAAGAGTGGAGAATGATTATTACCCACTATAGACCTCTCCCGGTTACTGACAAGCTGAAAGCAAGTTCACTGACAGGACCTTAGGCAGCGCAGAAGGGTACAGCCCACTGAAGCTGTACATGGAAACGTACCATACTGTGCAGAAAGAACACCCCAACCCAGCCACGCTTGTGTTCGCAGTGCCGACCTTAGCTTAGTCCTCCAGCATCTGCTTTGTCCCAGATTCCCTGTGTCCTTGTCATCACCCACACCCTTCACATTTATCCCCCTGAAAATTAAGCTGTCAGAAAGCTGCAAGGTTAGCCTACGCTCGTCGTCTAGGCAGCAAAGTCAGTGGAGAGAGGCAGTCACCTTCAAAGGTCAACTCATTCCACCCAGCTCTAGAGCTAATGACCAATATACACACAGACTAAAGACCACCAACAACTCCAGTACTATCATACTGAGGTGGGTACAGCATGCAGAAGAGACTTAGAGAATCATAGGTCAGAGCATGAAGCTGCAAGAAAGAGATCTCTATAATTTTCACATACACCCAACCGTACATTTTTATTCCTGTGGTCCTGAGGCAATCTTCCAGATTCAAATACCCCTCCCCCACAAGCCAGAACAGCACATGGGGTTCATGCAGTCAGTCAATCAGCTGGTATTAAAACCCTCATAGGTGCACAACTATGTAGGAAAACATGGAATACTGTGCCCAATAAAGAAACATACAAAGCGCAGAAATCATAGAATCACAGAATGGTTTGGGTTGGAAGGGACCTAAAAGCCCATCCAGTTCCACCCCCCCTGCCATGGGCAGGGACACCTTCCACTAGACCAGGTTGCTCCAAGCCTCATCCAGCCTGGCCTTGAACACTTCCAGGGATGGGGCATCCACAGCTTCTCTGGGCAACCTGTCCCAGTGCCTCCCCACCCTCTCCGGGAAGAATTTCTTCCTGATATCCAATCTAAACCTCCCTGCTTTCAATTTAAACCCCGTTACCCCTTGTCCTGTCACTACAGGCCCTTGTAAAAAGCTGTAATTATTTTTAATAGGATCAAATTTCCTGATTTATTTGGAGAATTATTTCCAGCCACAGCAACCACCAGCCAAGGGAGGAGTCACCAGGCCCTGATCCTACGTCTCAGCACAACAGCAATGGCTGCACTCAATGTGCCCTCAATAATCTGCACGTGGCAGATCAGACACGATGACCAAAGTACACATGTTCATTTCCTTCCCTGCTGTTGATGGAAAAAACAAACAAAAAAACCAAAACAAAAAACCCCCAACCAAACAAAAAAACCCCAAACCACAATATCTGATAGGATCAAAAGAAACTTCTTCAGCATCTCCTAAAAGCCCAAGACAATCCAGTTAACTACAGCAGAATTCTGCAAGATCCACCTGAATTTTGTTGCAAGAGCTTCTGAAGTTTGTTTGAACCTTTGTAACTCAGGGAGCTGCCCAGCAGGGTACCAAAAAAAGTTCCTAGGTATGGGCAAAGTGGGGTAATTCCTCTCTGAGACTTGATGGCATACCCTCTTTCAGCGAGAGCTCCCCAGTGACACCAGAAGAAGGGTCCTTCACTTCCATCTGTGGATATCCAAGCCTTCCAGCAGAGTGAGAAAAATAGTCACAATGAAGAGGAATAAAAATACTGCACGGAAGGATTCAGGAGAGTGGAATGATACTTTCCCCACTTACTTTGATTTTGCTCCTCCACACAATTAAGGCCTGGTTTCAATATGGCATTAATTTCATAGCCCTTGGTTTAGATCCTACTCTTCTATACACTGCGCTTCCTAATAGAGCAGCCCCATTAGTAAACTACATTTATGCTAATGTACTTGCTTGCAGTGATAATTATCACAGCCCTTAGCCCTGGTCCTTGCCAGTGTGAGCACGTCAGGAGGGGTTGGTATAGCATTATAATTATACAATTAGCCTTGTCATGGCAAGGAGCTCTGGGAATAGAGACATCTTGAAGCTTAAAATGTGGACAGCTGATAGATGACTGTCATTAAGCTCCTCTGTTCACTCCATGATGGAATAGTCACTGAGCAGTAGGGTAGGCTTCTTTAATGAAAAAGAAAGACCTTGAACCACAGCCACTACCCTCACTACCTCTTCCCGCTGTCCAGTCACCCCCAGTTCCCCCCACTTTACACAGCTGCTACCTCATCCCATCTGTAGCAGAATAACAAAAGCTATCCCTAACAAGTCATTCCTAATCCATCAAGTCTGGATGGAGGAGACAGGCTCCTCACCTCATTGTGAAGCCAAGGGGACCTCGCTTTTCTCCGGCCCCCCCAGCTCAGAGCTTCCCTCACTCCACACATGAGGAGCGCAGGCCAAAACCCATTGAATTTAGGATGTGGGTCAGCTTCTCAGTTGCAGAAATCAACACAGGACCTTTGAAATTCCCATAGGCTGTGAATTTACATCCAGTCGAGAAGCACCGCCCTGGGCAGTAAGAAATACGGCGCTCTAAGAAGCCTGGCTTGGAGAGAGGCTTCTGGAGCAGGTAGGCCCTCCTTTTGGCCAAGAGAGCGTCCCAGGGGCACCCGGTCCTGCAGCGTGAACCAGTTAAAAGGGAGAGAGAACAGGGTGGCAGAAAGAAGCGCTGAGGAAGCTTTGCAAGGGCCTTTGGGTTGACAGCTCCTGGAGACTCCCAGCTGCAGATCTGCACTGCTGGCAGGGAATCCTTTGACAGAGCGATGACTGCAAGAATGCTGGAATAACACCCAGCAGACGTGAGGATGCTTCATTAAAACACAATCCCCAAGTTCCCCTCTCTTTTTCTTTCTTACAGTTTTTTCAAACGTTGTTTTCCTGCATACCTGGATAACTGATGCTGTGCAGGGCTTTCGTTAAGGTAATTTGAGAATTCTTTTATATTGAAAAGGTATAAAATTAATCCCCTGAAGTACTTGATTTTCCTTCCATGACATTCCACAGTATGAACCTACTTCTGCTTCACCTCGTTAGTATGCTGCAGGGTTGTGAATGGATTATTAGAGTTCAGAACACAAAAAACAGGCCTGGCAGCCCCTGGGGGATACGGGGCAGGAGAGAGTGGGCACTGGCTAAGACCCAGGAGAGCTGAGCTCTCCCCCACAGGCTCGGTGAGCGCAGGCAAGCTGCTTTGTTTTAGGAAGATTGCTTCCTTTCTCACCCTTCCTCTGCCTTGTCTTCTTCAGGGCAGGAAAAGTTCCTCTGCATCTGAACACTGCTCAACAAAGTCGGTGCGGAGCTAACACAAATCAACAGGAGCAGAGTGAAACCATGACTGTACCAGAAAAGATGGTGGAACAGTAGATGAGGCTGCCTGGGTTGAACTGCCACGCTGAATTTAGCAAGTGCTGTATGCAAAGTTACAGAAGCAAAAACGCATTTTTATCTGCCCTTGAGTAGCGTATGTAGCCTCACATAGCACAGATAATTCCAACAGGACTCAGGCTACTTTTTCCACGAGAGTAACAGCCTTCAATACAGGTGCCTTATAGTTAACCTCACCCATTGGCAGCCTGTAACCAACTCCTTCTGACTAGAAACTTAAAGATGTTTCTTCTCTTCTTGAATGCGTTTCTGTAAGAATGCCCTCACCCCCACACCTCAACGTTGCCACTGTGTGTGTTATGGCAGCCCTTGCTGAGAGAAATTATATCAAACACACCAAAACACCAATACACACAGCTGGGCTTTTTTTCTTGTTAAATCTTCCTAATTTACATGTATCTGTCATGCTCTGGCTGACAAGGACATAATTCCACTTCTGAGAATTCACTTCTAGGCTTGTGCTAACCTTACCAAACTTAACTCTTAATCTGTTTCTCAAGTAGCCAACACCGTGGATGTTGAGGAAGCATTATTCCATCCTTCCATACCCTAGAGCCACCAAGGATGTCTCTCGTGCTCCCAACTCTAGGGCGTATCCTGACGTGAAAGCACAGCGTACTGCACACCAAACTCCATGTGAAATTGCTGAGCTGAACTCAGAGCTACAAGGTTCAACATTCAGTCCCCGTGCAAGACACTAACGTAGAAGTGAGACACAAGGAGATGCCTTGTGTATCTGCCAAGCAGAAGGGAAGAACCCCCTTAGACACAGCTGCTGTCTAACAACCATGTTTTATGCAGAACGCTTGGGGGCTACTCTATTTTTATAACTTTCATCCATAAAATAGGCAGCTAAAGCTTCTGGAAAGAGAACACAATTACCCTACAATGATATAACAGTCAGAATAAATTCAACACAATCTGTGTAAGCAAAAAAGAAAAAGCATCCAAGCTTTTTTTCAGCTGGCAGTAGATAATACTTAATAACTGCCCTATCGTCAACCTTCCGAAACGATCTCCAGAGCCATATGCAGGTTGGCAACCAGGCACAGCGCCTAACTAGTTTCTGCATCTAGTTGTACAGAAGCAGAGACATATGGAAATGAACAGCCTGGCAGAACAAGTGAACTCTGAAGCGATGACTTCGATAAATAAATGCCTGCACATTGGCAGATGGAGAAAAGCGCAGTGGGGAGGAACTGTATTGCAGCAGCAACTTGATTTTAAACGATTCGTTAAAATCAGCCTGAACTTTGGAATCAAGGCATTTCCAATTCCTTCAGTTTTCTTCTTGTTGGGGAAAATTCTCACCAGAAAAAAGAGGGGAGGGGAGAAAGATATGCCTAACAAAAGGTACCAGAAGCTGCTTCATCAGGGAGCAGAGAACAGGACTGGGAGGTCACTGCTCATTTCTGACACTTATTACATTGCTAATCACGTTTTTTGTAGCTTTCAGAAAGACACGACCAACCATTCCCAAAAGCCTAGAAAACCAAGACGTGGAGAGACGTTCTCAAGCTGTATGGCAGAGCCTGAAACGCGAGCACAGCGGATACAGGTAGGTGGGATACGCAGATGCTTCCCGCAGCGAATGGAAAGTCGTGCTCGATGCAATAGCCACCTTCTGCATTCATTCCTCTGGAGACCAGCCTGTTTGTAGGCAAACTGAATCTCTCTCATTTGCAGGATGCAGACTGATTCCTAGTCACTGTTAAATGTGACAGATGAGTGGAAAACAAGTATTACTACTCCCCTGTGCTCCTAGGAGGGGACTAGCATGTCTATCCCACTTTTTGGGATAAGAGGACTCCTTGTCTGGTGATGTCAAAGATTATTCTTCCTACCAGTTCTGAAACGTTTTCCAGTGTATGTCCTCTAGCCCCAGTCACCAGTACAGTTCGAGAGACAGCAAGGCATGCCTCTATCCCATCAGAAAACGCAACGCAATGCAGGAAATTCTGGGCAGCATTTGCATTGCTCTGCACCACATACATCGTGCGGTGTGCACAGCCTCATACATCCCTACTTCTTTCCTCTGTTCACAGCTAACCTCCTGTTTAATAATTAAGATGTATCTTTATAGATAGATGCAGAACTCCCGGTCAGACGTGTGCTGATTCTCCCCATGCCCAGTACCTACCACAGCAGTAAGAATAAGAGAAGGGAAAGAAGAGAAAATAGTCCAGACAAACTGCGATGCCCAGACTTAACAGCTCAGCCATGTGTATGAAGCACTGTGCTTCTTCAAGAAAACAATCACTTGCTGCTGTCCCCTTTATGGGCAGCCAAGTGGACAAGCTTCGTGCTGTAATGTGAGGCCAAGGCAATATTAACCTCATGATTACTGTGATGCTGAAGATGACAAATTTAATTAAACTTCAATAAACTAACTAAACTTCACGAAACTTCCCCTCTGTACTAGGCCACCGTTTATAATAAAGAAACTCCCTTTCTCTCCCTGAGACTTCATCAGTTAATATTACGTGTATGATCTCACTTCTTTGCCCTGCTTCGTTACCCACCGCCTCAGAACTCAAATATCTGTAATACCTCGTCTTCTCCTCCCACATCTCACGGTGATCAGGAGAACTGGCAGGCAATGACTTTCAAATGAGTGTACCTAAATCCAATCCCCACGCTATGCTGAAACCGTTTACAATGGAAATCAGTTTAGAACCCGTTTCACTTTGATAAGAATCACCATGGGAAAACCATGACCTGCCTTCCACAGACCCTCCCACGGATCTGTCAGCTCTGTAAGCCTCTGCGATGGAACAGGCTATTTGCTTCACTGAACCAGTTGCCCACATCAAGTCCACAGCAGAGCAAGTACAGCTATTAGCCCAGTGAGTCAACAGCCATACACATGCACAAACTGAAAATAAAGGTGGATTATCTTTCACATATGCCACGGTGTACATGTTTTGTAACAAGTAATAACGGCCACTATCAATCAAGAGTGGAGAACAGATGGGAAGGAGGTTGTGTTGAGAGAAAGGACTCAAACAGGAATATGCATTTTCTCCCCCACCTTCCTTGGTCTGGTAACAGCCCTAAATACACCCCCGCAAACCTCCAGATACAGGCAATCCCCCATCAGCGCATTCCAATATTCCGTGCAGCCCTGGCTGCTTCACCAACACAGCAGAATCACAGATATTAAACACATCCACAAAATGCTGCAACATCAGAATGTGGGCTTGGGACTCCCCGCACCCCTTCTACAGGCCAACCCCTCTAGCCAGCATTATGGTCATTTCAGCTACTGCCACCTTCAGGCAGGTTTCACCACAGGTGTGATCCTGGGAAAAAACCCCAGTCCCTGTCAGTGATGAACCTTAAACCTGCTCCCCTTGAAGAAAAACTCAGGGCAAGCTGAACTTCTCAGTTTTCTTAAGGGGGTTCCAGGTTCTCATTCGTAGTAACATCACTGTGCAAACTTCAGTTGCAAGAGCCTTTAAAATGGTTAAAAGTTCTAGCCCACTACACTCTTTGCAACTGATTATCAATAACTTGATCTTAGTACAACACTGATACCTAACCCATGTGTAAGATGTTGTGCAAGGATTACATCAGGGCTGCATCTATGACCTAAGCTCTGTTCCACCTCAGCTGAAGTACAGGCTGTATCTGAACGACAACAGCCTCACTCTTGCCCCTGAAACCCCACAGGAAGGCGGGGAGTGTCACACCACGGCAAGCAAGGCAGGATCCAGCCCCCGAGATTTCCCGTTCTGCAGAGACCAGCACTATTACCCTCCAGCTTCAGCTGTTGTGATAGGTCTGAACACAGCAGAACCGCGGTGGTTCCCAAAGGAGTGACACGAAGTGAATATTTATCTTCTTGGCAGTGTGGGGGCAGACAGTTGATGGCATATGAAAATTTAACTGGCAATGCAGATTCAGAAAGGTTGAAAACTACAATCAGGTTAAATCAGTATCTATGAATAGTGAACAGTACAAGAGGCTGAAAAATCAGCCTGTGCTCAGCCCCAGATGTCACAGAGGGCTTCTTCCCCTGCTAAACACAAACAAATACCAGAAAACACAAATTACTTTTTTTTGGTATCATTTTTTGCATGGCATGTTTTTCAGTTAGTGATGAAAATGACAAAAAAAGAACAGCACGAACGGCATACCTTAGCTATTTGGACACACCAGTTCAGCAGAAGCTGGGAGCCGATATTGTCCTTATGTTCATGAACATAATCCAACAGGCAGCCATGAGGCATCAGCTGAGTGACGAGCTGAATGGTCGGGCTCAAGCAGACACCCAGGAGTCTCACCAGGTGCGGGTGGTCCATGCTGGCCATGATAAGAGCTTCCTGTAACAACAAAAGCGACTCAGTTACTCCAGCGTGCTTAAAAACTCTCTGCACAGAAGAGTTCCCATTCGCCCTAGAGCACATAGAGGGGACCGGTGTCCCTTCAGTACCATGAATTCCTGTGTTGTCACCGCAGTGTTAGGCACACCTAGGCAAAACGCAACCCGACGTAACGTGTGCTTGATGTAACAAGCTCCAGGCAATGGGTCAGACTATCCAAACAGCTCCAGCGAAGGCTCAGATCAGAAATTCGGAACCGTCCTATACTCCCTGTCCCGTTGCAGCCACAGAAACAAAGTTGTGTGACACACTCGACCGCTTAAAAGTTTCCTTAGTCTCGTTTTACTTCCCTTAATTTTGTTTCTTATATCTATTTTCCCAACTTGTAGTCAATCCATTGGGCATCCGCTTTTCCTTTGACATTGTGGATGCCCCATCCCTGGATGTCTTCAAGGCCAGGCTGGATGAGGCTTGGAGCAACCTGGTCTAGTGGAAGGTGTCCCTGCCCATGGCAGGGGGGTTGGAACTAGATGAACTTTAAGGTCCCTTCCAACCCAAACCATTCCATGATTCTATGATTCCTTATGCAAGCAGCTATGCCACTCATGTATAGTTAGATGGCCATTAGGTCTCATTTGGCAAGATAATTGATTAAGGTGTGCTAAAATGCCTTACTGGGTCAGAGGTTTCATGCTTAGCATTTTGCAGGCTTAAACACGTAACTTTTGTATGTCAATTGAAGCTTTCCCAAAGTTCAACCTGAGAAAGGTTAAGAATCAGGAGGTTTAGTGTGAGCTTTTCAAACGCGTCTGATGCTCTTAAGTCCTACTGAAAGTCAGTGGCTTTGCTAAGCCATTAGGCTACGACCATACCACTGTGCCTGTGGCTGCTGTACAGCAGTGGCCTGAACTCGTGGTCGTGACGGTACAGTAGCAGCAGCAGTCTGGCCTGGCTCCTGATGTTGCCACAAGTACACCACTCCACAAAGCAGCAGCTTTTTTAAATCTGAGCCTCTTAGTCCAGCTCCTGATCCTTCCAAAGTCCTC
>NW_010269992.1:104703-106872 GCF_000690775.1 Eurypyga helias
TTTGATTTTTCCATGGCTTGCCTTCCCACCCAACAAACAGGAGTTAATACTCCTTTTCTTCCTTCTATACTTCATTTTCTCCAGATTGCAAGTTTTGAGGGGTTTTCAGCCAGCTAGACTGTCCAATAGCAAGGACCAGAAGGACTTCATGTTGGCTATGCTATTTGGCCCTAAAGTTCATGCCACTGACAAGCAGCACAGAAGCTCCTTATCAAAACCCCCTACGTATCTGTTCTTAGAGGAAATGCTGCCGTCACAAGCAACTGGCATTCAAACAAGGCAGGAGAAAGCTTTTCTCTCTCATTCGCTACACAAAGTCCTCCATTTCAACACCACTTCATCACAGCAATGGAACAATGAAGAGAGAGATGAAACTGCGGCTTTTTAAAGCTATTTTGGTTCTTTTTCCTTCTCAAAAATCCTATATGACACCTTTCTGACAACTTAAAGAATAACAACTGTAATAGTGCCGAAGAAAGAAAGAAAAAAAGGATGAGAAAAAGTTGGCAGCAGAGGAACATAGCACACCCCCCAACTCATAAAAGTGGGGTTTTTTCCCTTCTATATTAAGGCAAAAAAAAAAAAAAAAAGTCCTGGCAGTTAGGCTGAGTTTGTATTAAAGGAAATTGCTCATCATCGTACAAAGAATATTTGAAATCAAATTGCAGAGTATTTGCATAATAGTTCTCTCTCTTTCTCTTCTTTTTTTTTTGTTAAAATGAAAAGATGAACAAGACACTAATTGTAGGGTTTTTTTCTCCCCAGTAAGAAAAGAGCAGATGGCCTCCAGCGGGGGGAGCGTCTCCTTCCTTTTTCTTCCTAAACGTATGTGAAGAAATCAATAAATGAATAAATAGGGGCTATTTGATGGCATGATTGGAGGAGGAGCTCTGAGGAAGATTCCAATGCAACAAATTAGAAAAGGGGTCTTAATTGTTAAGTAGTTTTGCTCACATTCAGATTAATATAGTTCTCAGTCAATTCGTTATGTGCAGTGTCTCCTTGAACCAACTGCAGCCTCTCTTCTGCTGTCACTAGAAAATGCCACTGCAGGCCACCAGAACAAACACCTGTTGACCGGTGCATTAGCCAGTTTCAGACTGCAAAATCACTCCGCCTCATTTTTTCTTTTTACCCCACTCATTTTACTCCTGCAGATGCCTAGGGGGATAGTACTTGGTGCCCTCTCCCTCTCCGAGCAAAGCTACGCGTTGCTCCAGGAACTTGGAGCAGGAGTACTTTTCTTCATAATGAGGACTGATTAGGGCAGAAACCATACATTATTTTTGCTCACCAAGGCACCAGATGGAAAGCTCTGAAGCACGTGCTCCATTAGTCTCCAGCTACTGGACATTTACAAGTCTGAGTCCAAAGGAAAGACACTTCTGTATCATAAAAGCAAGCAGCGCCATTTGTCTCATCCCGATGTTGCGGGAAAGCACATATTCTTTCAATAGTTTTGGGCAACGGTTCCAGAAAAAAATAAAAATGGCGTTAATAAAATATTATGGACTGCTGTGTAATGAATTGAGGCACACAACAGAGAGCAAGAAAACCTTCATTATAGATCTAAGGTACTAATGGATACTAATTTAGCATGAATCCTGGCTTCACATAGTTATTCTCATTAGTAAAAGTATTGTTGTTTTTATTGAACCAGCATCTACAGGAGAACTAAATCCAGGGTTATGTCTATCCAGCACAGCACAAGCCCAAAGTAAAAGAGATTGCAATTGTTCTGCTACAGCCTAATTAGACAAAACAGACAAACAACAACAGAAACATTATGACTTAGTAGCTTTTTAAAAATCTGTTCAGCAAATAGGGAATACAAGTCCCCATTTTAAAATCTGTTTGGACACAAAAGACCCTAGAGCTACTATCTCCACGGCACTTAGACACTCCGCAGCCTGGCTTCCAATTAGATTTGCTAAAACATTTAATCAGGTAAGGCACCTAAACTCCCAGACTTGGCTGGCTGACACCGGCTGCTTTCAAAACTGGCCTCCGCAGTTTCCCCTATCTTTTGGCAGCCTTGTGTCTGCAGAGCTCGTCCCTATACTCCGTTGGCACCATCACACACGCGATTTTAAAACTGTGCCTATTCAAATTTAACAAAGAGGAAACTGCGGTACAGAAAAGCTCAACCTACTACCCACAGTCGTGTAG
>NW_010269992.1:106885-111238 GCF_000690775.1 Eurypyga helias
AGCCCTAAATCATCTAACCTTTCTCTCCTGGAAAAAAAACCAAAAAAAACCCAAAAAACAAACAAACAAAAAAAAAATCCTCTGAAGGTTGCAATAAAAACGAGGAGGGGACAGAAATTACTAAGTCATGGTACTTTATCTTTCCCCCAGGAGTCAGAGTGTGACATCACGTGCTCACACGAGCATCTGAGAAATGACAGGAGTGGTGACGTTTTTGAAAGGCTCCTGTTGGACATCAGGCACCCTCCATCATCTATCTGCAGGAGCAAGAGTCTTATCACAAGAGTAACTCCCCGGCCAAAGCAAACCTCCTCCTGCAGTCTGTTCATGCTGCTGTTGCTGCTCAGGTGTTAATTGTCACAGCAGTGTGTGGCAGCCATACGCAGGACAGCTATAAGCCAGCCAGCTCGGCAACAGCTAGCAGCTGCGGAGCTCAGCTCGTCCTTCCCTCCAAGATGCATTTTTTGGTCTATGGCGAGCCGGGGCCAGCAGAGGCTAGGATACTACAAGATCTCAACCGAGTTACTTAAAACCAAGGCTGTGCGTGAATACTCTAGTCAAGCAGTACTTACAGCGTTAATATATCCGAGGGGAAGGCTGGTAAAGAAAGACCTTGGTGCAGGAGGCAGCTAATCCCGCAGGTGGCTTGACAGGGCCATTGTTGTGTCCCTCCAGCCTCGTCACAGAGAGAATAGCAACTGTCTTTAATTGAGCTATCAGTGTTCAACTCAGTGTTGTACTTCTCAGATACGCTGTTTTGTGTAAAGAAATCACATCGCGTTGATCGTTCCTCTCTCCTGTCCCTTTTGAATGGGGCTGAATTATCGCCACATTCAGCTTAACCCCTGTGATTTAGATCCACAACCCTGTATTGAACAATTCTATTAAACGATGACTTAAGTGTTATTTTAACGCTTTACAGCGATCTGAACGTCACATCAGCATGCCCGAGAAGGGTGAGTTTGTCGGTCCCAGCGAGGCGTCACCAGAGCTGTGACGCGGGTTTTCGCCAGCAGAGCTATGTCAACAGGAGTCCAAGGAGGTGCACTTGCTAAGCCAGCGCGAGAGGCCAGGAGCGGCCCTCGCAGCACTGCCGCTAAGACTGCCAAAACATGCTTAGACAGGTAGAGCTTGAGTCACGAGAGCTGGCTGTCACTGTAACAACACAACACACTTACGTGCAGGCTAAAAGCAGTTGTCAGTGACGAAGGGAACCAGCCACTCACTTCTCACAGGTCACTTTGGTCACCTTTGTTCCTTAGATGGCTTTGAAAACCCCACCTAAAACTGTTTCCTGACCTATCCATACTCTGCAGTCATGCCTGAAATGCTTTTAATTGGACTGCTGTGTCAGAAAAACAACTCAAAATCCAACCAAAGCGGGATTACCATATCAGTCTTCCAGGATGAAGACGACAAAGCAGTTCTCAAGACTCTGAGAAGAAAGGGTGCTTGCTTTGCCCAGTGCTCTGAGTAACACTGACAGCACAGCTTACAAGTATTTAACTTATCCCTTTCCTACTCCGAAGTATTATTGCTAACAATTACAACCGACCATAGTAGCCAGCGTAATAGTCCTTGAAGAGCATCCTTTGTTACCAGTTCTCTTTCTCTGACCATGTAGCGTGTAAAGCAGTGGATGCAGAAAGGTGCATGTACCACCAGCAGTAAAATAATGCCATACTTATGCTCATGTTGAAAATTTATTCTCCGCTCACAGAGTTCCAGGCACAACTCTCTTCCAGCTCACGTCCACATTAATTTGTACACCAGCTCAGCACATGGTCAAGCATCCCTGGTCAGACTGTTCCTAAGATGCAAGAGATGGCATACAGGCAAATCCTGGGACCCCTGGGGCTCTGGAAACAGGCAAAGCTGACAGTGAACCATCACCCTACTGCATCCAAAACCCTGCTCTAAAGGAAATCTGAAGATCAGCATTGGCCAAAAGACCATCCTTCAGCTGCTCAGGGAGGCTGTGAAACATTTTAGCAGGCTGGGTCATTAAGAGTCCTGTACTCCGTGGTGGATCCCAGCACCTTCTAATGCAGTGTCCGATAACCTCATTTTCTTGTTGTGAAGACTCCACTTAACAGGAGAATCAGCATTTAAAGCAATACTGTCAGATGTAAATCTCTGACAGAGGGTAAGACAGACTCCTTCTGGGGGCTTGCTGTTGAACACATGAGGTTCCTGAGTGCCCGTGGCCGTACCACACAGAGCGCCAAGAGAAGCTCACTTACAGGTAGCCAACATCCCCTTCCAGTGCTCCACCTATGCGTGCCATCCCTCGGAGCCAGCACAGGGGACACATGCTCCCTATTCCAGAGAACTGTGACAAATCTGCTGCCCCAGCTCAGCAAGCCCAGAGGAAACGTTACTGCTCCAGTCAAGCCAGGTGAACACATGCACCCGAGAGAGAGTTCGGTAAGCAGGGACAAAGTCTGAAAAATCTTTAGTTTCCTAATCTGCTTCTAACCATAAAATGCCTTCAAACAAAGCAAAACAAAAAGGAGAAAGAAAAGAACAACCCACCTGTTTTTCCTAATCACTGTCGAGTAAATAAATGTACTGAAAAGCTGACTTCACACTGTGCTGTGCATTTTACTGAAAACGCACAAGCTGTGCTGTGGTAGCAGGAGAGATACTACCGTGAATACCCTGCTTTTCACATTAATTTTACCATGCTTCTAATGGCCAGGGCAAACACGTGTCTGGAATGCACGTCTGACCTGCTCCAGGGCAGATCCAATTACAGTCCAACATATTCTGAATGCCTTCTATTTGTCTGCTAGGTCTTACAAATTTTTTAGGCTACAGCCGCCTTAGCCTGCGCAAGTGCTAAGAGAGAAAGCACAACACACGCGGTCAACAACATACGCGCCCACATTTCTCGTACGACAGCGATGCCCGTTGCTAGAGTTCCCCTGTACTTCCTACACAAGGTGCTGTTTTCAATTGCTTTGCAGCGTGGCTGTGCTTTCAACCCTTAGGCTGCAATTTTTCACCTCTCGGGCAGACACTCTCTGGAAAGCTGCTGTTGAAATGCCTCAGCCATTTCTGAAAATGAAATGAGAGATGCAGCTACAGGGACCAACAAAGGACATCAGAGCCCCACGGTGGGACAGTAGCAAACGGAGGAATGACAGTAACAACATCAACTGCCAGAGCTGTTTTACAGTCATTAGGAGCAGACACAATTAACAGGGCACTTTGAGGCAAAAGTCTTATTTGGGACTTGGCAACAGCTCCTATAACGAATTTACTGCTGTGTAATACAGTGAACAACACGTGAACGCTGCAAGGGCAGATTCAACCCTGAGGTTGCTGCTGCAGGACTGAGCTACATACGTTGACTCACGCGAGTACGGTAGCGTGTCCTGTGATGAAACAGGTTTCAGCCAGGGCACCTTCCTGACAGTGACAGCAACTACGTCGCGTGCAACAAATTCTCTCAACTTCCCCCTGGAGAAGCAGGACTCAAGAAAAAATGAAGAAAGGTATTTAAAAAACCCCAAACAAACCAAAAGACAAACCTTTCTATACATCCATAGCCATACTCCAAGCATAATGCAAGAAGAACACTTACAGTATATCCAGTTTCATTAATGGCTGTTGCACGGAAGCGTAACAGTGCACACTCAGGTAACAAATCCTACACGCACACTCACACGGCCAGTCACTTTTTCTTTGGGGAAATGCTGAGTTTGGCTGGCACAGCGGGAAATAATTAGAGGTCTAAATCAAGGCCCTGTTACTAACGAAGTCTAATGGGCTGTCAGCTAGAGCTTTGCACTAACCACCATCTCCTTTAAACTCCCGGGGCACTTGTTCTGCTTTAGGAAACCATGTGAAGGAAACTGTATGTGACCAAACAGAGAAGGTAACAGCACTGCTACGTGTGTTTCCTCAGAGCCAGGACAAACTATCATGATTAAAGAGACTACAGGCATTGAGTGGGTGGGTTTGGACTTCACCTCTTTTGAACATAAGATTGCAGCTTTTTTGAGTTCAGTTTCCAAAGACACGCTTGCCCAGAGGTTCTTTGGGTGTAGAGTCATTGCACACTTAGACTGGAGTACAAGTGTGCTGCACCATTAAATGGTGAGATTAACTTATCCCTTCACAAAGTTCTGGAAATTCAGCTGCCAGGTGTGTCACTGCATCCAAAGCTTCCTAGGATCAAAACTAAGAATGAAAAAGAAAACAAACCAGATTTCCAGAGCAGGAGCCACACACTGTGGTCTATCATAGGGGCATCTCTCCTATGATGAAAGGCTGACAGAACTGGGCTTGTTCAGCCTGGAGAAGAGAAGGCTCCGGGGAGCCCTTACAGCACCTTCCAGTGACTGA
>NW_010269992.1:111409-114356 GCF_000690775.1 Eurypyga helias
TCAAGGCCAGGCTGGATGAGGCTTGGAGCAACCTGGTCTGGTGGAGGGTGTCCCTGCCCATGGCAGGGGGCTTGAAACTAGATGGTCTTAAGGGCCCCTCCAACCCCAAACCAGTCTGTGACTCTATAATCATGCACAAATGTGATGCAAACAGCATCAGGCAAGTACCGCTCACTTGGCTCTGACCAAGCTAGTGCCATCAGGAGAAGCTGGCTCCAGGTCAGCGTCCCACCCTGCATCCAGGCGATGAGCAAGGCATGGTGCAATACTAACGTGCTCTCTGGTGTCCAGGAGCAGAGCAGGTCCCCAGCTGGGGCACTGCTAAACATGTGCAGCCTTTTCTGGAAGTGGTATGTCTTAAAATGTGTGCGTTTCTCAGAGCAGGCCTACCCTGCAAGACTTCTCTACTTGTCACAGCACTTGCACACAGCACAGAGGGTAGGTAGTCTTACTGACTCAACACTGCAGAGGCACAGCCCGCACTGCTGACACCGAATTCAAGTGCATGCACTTGCCCCATGCGATTCAGACGCAAGAGAGATGCCCCATTCTCCTCCAAACCCTTACTTGAAGGTGGCACAGTTCAGGGATTTTAAAGCTCTCCCTTCTCAAAGGTGATGCTTACAGACTGCTGGGGTAAGTATTCCATGCCTACCTGAGAGAAGTACAGGATCCTATTCATGCCGGAACAGATACCTTCATGTGCTTACAGAAGTAAGTCTGGCTCACTATATATTTTGGAGCTACATAAAATAAATTAAGAAAGAAAAACAAGGCAGTACTGTGATTCCTATCCTGCAAACACTGAGGGCGTGGGCAACCATGCGGAGTCCAGCAGGACTCAAGTGCTTAGAGTTAAGCACATGATAAACGTTTGAAAGTGCAGGAGATGCATTTTGTAGAACCCCCATCCCACACGCCGCTTGCTTCTCCCTGCTGACTTTGTGCCAATTAAGTCTCTCAGTGCATCAGAGCCCCTGTTAGACAGCCGAGGAGGGGTCTCAGGTCCAAGGGAAGAGACCTCGAGCGCACAACAAGCTAAGTGAGGATTTTCCATCAAACATCCACTCAGGGCACAACTCCCACCAACCTTTTTGTGAACCTTGCCTGAAAACATTGTTTCTGGCGATTAGAAAGCAAAATCTAGACCATTTTCAGTTCACTTTTATGCATATATGGCCAAGAGTTCAGGACTTCAGCAACCACAAGTGTTTCCACTGAGAGCCATCAAGAGAAGTAGCTGGGTTTCAGACTGGTCACCCCCCCAGCCGATCAGGTCTAAGTCGTTTAAGAGCATGCACACCTCTCTGTACAGATATCGTACCAGTCTGAGAAATGTTTTACTTACCGTTTGTGACACGCATCAGTATTTCAGAACAGTCTGTCAAAAGTGATTTGTTTCTTACTATTTCGATGCAACTAAAAAAAACGTGTGAAGTTTTAAAGGTGCAGCCTGAAAAAGCAATCACTTCAGCATTATTCCAGCAGGAGAGTGAACAGACCATACCACTGACCAGCCTATAAGCATTTTCAGCCTCAGTTGCAGATCCCTTTCAGGGGGAGGGAGATAATGCTTTGATTGTTGATTTAAGATGAGTGTGGGTAAGGTCTCAAGAATGAGTGATGAGAGAAAAAAAAAAAATCTATCAGGTTCTCACTTCTTTCTGAAGAGTCTTAGGGCCTTGCTTGGAAATATTCTGGTATCACTGAAAAGCTTGACTTTATAATCACACACTCCTTCAGGATCAATTTAAAGGGACAGCATCAGACTGAAACCTAATTTCATCAAGTGCACTATCAGCATTAAGAGTTGTTTTAATCAAAGATACATTTTGCCATAACTCAGGTATTTCATCTCTCACAACTGAGAGTTCAAAACAGACTCATCTCCATGTGTCCCTCATTTGTATTCAGTTGCATAAGAGCATCACACTCAGGACTCAAGTACTGCAACGGGATGATGATATTTAAACAAAAAAAGGTTTCATTGGACTGTTGGGTTCACTGTTAAGAATTTTTTTTTAACCAAGCTGGCATCAGTGAACCACAAAGTCATCAAAAGCTGCCACACATTTCCTGCGTCACAGCGCTTCCTCCCTTTCAACATGACTCTGCCTGCTATTTTCTCATGAGTTTCTACAGCTTTTTCTCCACCCTTTTCTTCTCTACCTTCTTTCTTCCTTCTTTTGCCATACTGTTGATCTACTCTTCCCCAAACAATAGAATTAAAATGTAAAAACTCTTTAAAAAAATGCTTGAAAGAAAAATCACTGCCACCAGTGAAATTCACGCACCTCCCATCCTCTGCGCACCACACCGCTGCGAGGCCGGGCTCTGGCTGTGCTTCCCCTGCCACCGCAGCACCTCCATCCCGGCCGAGTCCTTCTGCGTCCAGCGACACGGTCCTCATCCCGCTGCGGGGCAGGTGCCCCAGCCGCAGGGCAGCCCCAGGAGGGCAGATACCAGGTGTGCTGCTGCGACGGGCAGGGCGCTGGTGGCAGGGCTGCTGCAGGGGAGGCGGCTATGGGAAGAGGCTGGGGCTGTCCCAAACCGGGCAGCGCCGCAGGCAGCAGCCAGCCGGGAGGAGAGCTGACTGGAGCTGGGTCTGGAACAGGATGGGAATGTAGGGTTGTTTTGCCACAGGTGCTTTAGTGTGTGCGTCTTGGGTTTTTTTGTTTGCCAGCACTGAACTGGCTATTAAATATTTATGTTAACTGGCAATAAATTAAGCTAAATTCCCCAAGACAAGTCTGTTTTGCCCGTGACAGCAACTGGTGAGGATTTCCCTATCCTTATTTTGACCCAGGAGCTTTCCCTCTTGTTCCTCCTGTTTTCTGCCCAGTCCTGCTGGGTGGGGTGGGGGGTCAAGCGAACATCTGTGAGGGGACCTGGGTGCAAGCCAGCCCCTTCCATGGCCATCCGTGGGATGATGCCCACCCAGCTCAGT